>NC_086445.1:855941063-856161063 GCF_028390025.1 Pseudophryne corroboree | reverse complement strand
GGAACACCTACACTACTCTTCCCCTTAGATTTGTCCTTTGACTTGAGCCAAAGATGGGGATACAGCCCTAGATTTTTTCTTTTTCCTTTGCTCTCTAGGCCTAAGAACCAATTCTCCATTATCCTGCCGGATAATATCCCCTTCATCCTCATCCATCTCCTCAAGAGCAAAAAACCTATTGGTGAAGGTTATGGGCCGGCACTCTATATTTTTCTCTTTCATCCTCCTCTTCCCTCCTTTACCCCCTACTACTATAAAGGGATCTTCTACACACCCAGGTACCTGTACCAACTCCGGACCTTGAGCACCCTCCTTACTGGGCCCTGTAACACATAACTCAGGCCCCTGGGGAACCTCCTTAACCACCCCATCTCCCAATACCTCAACCTCCACTCTAGCCGCCACCCTTACCATCTCTTCATCTAAGCTTTTATTGTGGAATGCTTCTGGGCACTTATAATAGGGATGACCCTCCACCCCACAGAGGTTACATTTGATGGTATTACATTCTCTTGCAACATGACCCACTTTATCACACCTGGTGCACTTAACTATTGTACAATCACGGCTTACATGGCGAAAATCGCCGCACTTGTGGCACATTCGGGGCTGACCGGGGTAAAAGCACTGTATCCTGTCAGCCCCAATATATGCTGCAGAAGGAATATGCACATTGTGCCTCAATTTTACAACTGCTGACCAGGCTCCAGCCCATACCCCCATTGACCCAGGAACCTTGGTCAATGGTGTTTCCATTGACTGTACAAACCTCTGAAGCCAGAAGGAGATATCAGCTGGGTCCAGAGATTCATTCCTTACCAGGACATTTATTTTAACAGTCTCCTTACACGTGATGGCTAAGGCTTTATAATTAGCCCAAGGACCCTGGGTCTTTGCTGCCCCCCATACAGACCAAAACGCCTGCAAACCATTGTATGAAATAAAACTAATATCATACTCAGGGGAATTAACCGGATGAATACAGGCGTAGAGGTCTGAGGCAACAAACCCCAAACTGAGAAACTGCTTTAAAAAATCTTCCCTAGAAGGGGGAGGGTCACTGCTCTGCCACTTCAACTGTACAGCATTTCTTCTCTTAACGGGCTGCGCACCCATCATCCCACCTCCAACAGGGGCTCTGCTGTTACCTCCTGAACCACCTGCCAACACCCTGGAATAAGAGGTCACACCCGGGTGCACAGGAAGCGAACCTACTGCACAAGGGGCAACTGCAGCACCACCTGCCGGCCAAGGAGCAGACCCACCAGATACCTGAGTGATATTTTTAGCTGTTGCTTGCCTTATAACTTCAGTTAGCTCATCAATTAAAGCATCAGCTTTTTTACCCTCTTTACTAGGTGTTTTTTTCTCTTTCTTTGCCTCTCTAGCAGCATATCTTTGCCACATTCCTAATTCAATAGCTTTATTAGTCACAGAGACTCTTTTCACTTGCACACTTGTCCCAACTACTGCCTCAGCTGAATAAGAGACCACCTGTCTTTTATCAGTGTTATCAGAGACACCTGAGGGCAGTTCCACAATAGCATCCTGAACAACACTGCATGATCCAGGCCCTTCATCCTCTTCTAGTGTTCGAATGTGTTCCAAAACAGGGTTAGAATCACCAGAAACATCACTGCAACTAACCACAGGATTTGGTGGAAGCTGGCTGTCATTCAATTCCTCTCCCTCAGGTATTAATGCTGCAGTCATTTTAGCTTGCAAACCAGCCTGTAAAAACAGTTTATCTTCTAACTCTCTCTCCAATTGCTCCAATTCCATTTTCAACTGTGGCCTTTGGCTGCTAAAGGCTCTATTGCGCTTCTGCCTTTTAGCTAACACACATTTTTTTAGCCTTATAATGTCTTTTTCAGCCTGCAGCAATTCCTCAGAGAAGTTCATAGGAACATTGCACACTGCAGCTGCTGCAGAACCTCCCACAAGTGTGCATTCCATTTCAGCAACCAGATCACCATTGCTAGGAAATGCAGTTTGCAGATTCATAGATGAGGCACCCCCATCGCCTGGGCTCTGCTCTCCTATTTCATTCATGCCAGCCGCAGCAGGCTCACCAATACCCATTAAGTTAGAAGAACACTGCAGATCAGTAGAAAGGTGCTGACAGTCACTAACTACAGGCTTTATTTCGCTTGTCACTGTAGTATCCAAACACACATTATCCACCGTTATAGGCAGCTCCTCCACCTCCATAGGGACACTCACCGGGATTACAGGCTCCACGCTCCCTGTAGCTTCCACAATGCTTATAGTGGGCTCAACAGGCACCCCCAACTTGCTAGGGAAAATCAGCGGTCGCCCTCCCGACAGTGCCACAGGGGTTTCACAAACACTTGCTTCTTTATCCACTTTCTGAGCATGATTTCCCACAGTCACTGACCTTTCTCCTGCAGTTATTGTTCCTTCCACGTCTAGCAGTGCTTCCAATAAATCTGCAGCCGGTATACTGCTTTCCATATCACTACTACACGGTTTTCCCCTTCTGCCGCTGCCCCCAGGTGGATCAGGGGGAAGGCCAGGGCCAGGCCCGGCAGGCAGGGGACTCTCCTGGGAAGCAGCCCCAGGAGGCTCCATATTTCTGGGGAACTTCCCCTAGGAAAAGCCCAGGCTTTGGCCTACTCACGGATCTTCTGGAGAATAGTAAACAGACTCCTCACACCGCGGCTGCTGGCACCAGACTTGCCCTCCAATGGGTCCTCGTTAAAGGATTTAAAGTGTACTCATTCCAATTACAGGGCCTCGAAAGAGTCCTGTATTGTTATTTTTCGTCACTACCTCCCCGAGTCGGGAGTGGGTAATTTGCGCGCCTGCTGCCTTCCTTGGATGTGGTAGCCGTTTCTCAGGCTCCCTCTCCGGAATCGAACCCTGATTCCCCGTTACCCGTGGTCACCATGGTAGGCGCAGAAAGTACCATCGAAAGTTGATAGGGCAGACATCCGAATGCGTCGTCGCCGTCACGGGGACGTGCGATCGGCCCGAGGTTATCTAGAGTCGCCAGAGAGGCCGGGGCCGACCCGCCGGGAACCCCCGGATTGGTCTTGGACTGATAAATGCACGCATCCCTGGGGGTCAGCGCTCGTCGGCATGTATTAGCTCTAGAATTACCACAGTTATCCAAGTAACGGGGTCGAGCGATCAAAGGAACCATAACTGATTTAATGAGCCATTCGCAGTTTCACTGTACCGGCCGTGTGTACTTATACGTGCATGGCTTAATCTTTGAGACAAGCATATGCTACTGGCAGGATCAACCAGGTAGCTCTCGGTATCGGCCGGCGCGCGCCCGAACATCGGGGGCCGCGGCGCGCACCGTCTCGAAAGCGGAGGGTCCGCCGGACCGGGCTCCGTCCACCGACGCACGGCAGGGCGGACCGGGGCGGGTCTCGAGCCGAGCGGGCACTCGGAAAATATGGGGACGGGAGGAGGAGGACGGCCGTCCCCGGTCAGGGCCGATTGGGAAGCTCGGAGTCAGAGTGGACGGCGGTTCCCGGCCGCCACCGCACCGTCGGGCGGACACCCCGGGGAGGGGCAACATCACCACGCTAGATTTCGCCTGTTTTCTCCTCACCCAACAACCCGTTCGATAGGAAACCTGTGCAAGCCGTCCTGGGGGATGGTTTTTTTCGCTGGGACGGCAGCAACTGCCCCCAGCCCCACCTCATCCCGATCTACACCTGACGGGTTTCATCTGGTCCCGGGGGGGTGAAAGGGTGTAAAGAAGTTCCACCTCGCGAGGCTCCATCGCCCTTCCGGGATGCCACCGTCTGGCGCACGGGCGAACGCGGCTTCCGCCGGCTCCCTCCGGCTCCCTCCGAAAAGCACCTCCCGCTCTCCCTGCGTCTCCTGGACGGTCTCGCTCCGAGTCTGCGCTTCTCTCTCGCCCTGCCGCCAGACTCGGCTCCTCTCCCGCGCTCTCTCGCGCTCTGACCTCCGCCCCGTCCGGCCCTCCCGTCCACGGCGGGGGAGGTCCGGCAGGCAAACCCTTCCGTGCGACCGCCTCGCCGGAGCGGGGGCGGCGCGCAGGGCCCTCTCCTGGGGCTGCAAGGAGCGGCCATCGGGGCTGGCCGCGTCCTCGGATCTCGATGCGACGCTCATTCGGTTCCTGGGAAATCGTGTGCTCCGCCGGGGTCCGGGGGCGAGCGCCCTTCGCTGGGCGAGGGGGACGCTTCCCCGGCACCCCTGGCGGCATCAGACGCCTGCGGGTGCCGGCGGACGGAGCAGACCGCGCCGCACGGGGTACGGGTGCGGGGCCCGCCCGGCTCCGGAAACCGGAGCGATCGGGCGGACGCCTGGGGACCGGACGCCCTCTCCGGGCCGAGAGGTTCCGGGCGCGCCGTGGGCAGAGGGAGGGTCGGGTTCGCCTGGAGCCGGCCGAGACCCCTGGGTTCCGGCCGAGCGATCGTCCCTCCCCGCCGGGGCGCGGAGTGCCACATCGATCGGGTTGCTGAAAGAAAAGAGTAATTTTCATTCGGTTCACTGTTTCCATACCGTAATCCATCCGCCACCTGTAAATCTCGCTCAGGGGGTCCTCTCGGACGTAGTGGGACGGGAGGCGCGCGCGACACTTTCGCGGTGCGCCCTGCAATTTTTCTCCGAGGCCTTGGAAGTGCCTCCCAGCCTGAGGAACACCAGTCCGCACTCATCGGCGAAACTTCCACAAATTGCAGTACCCGATTTGGCCCGCTGGGGGGCGCTGCCTCCGGGGGAGAAGGAGACGTGCCCAGGCCGTACGTCGGGCTCCAACGGACACCCATCTTGACCCTTTATAGGCCCCATCGGGGAGATGGTCCTGCCCATGCTGATATCGGAGCTCCACAGCTATCCTCTCACAAACCCATTCGCCGGAGCTCCAAAAATCATTTGGTTCACTGTTTCCATACCGTAATCCATCCGCCACCTGTAAATCTCGCTCAGGGGGTCCTCTCGGACGTAGTGGGACGGGAGGCGCGCGCGACACTTTTGTGGCGCGCCCTGCAATTTTTCTCCGAGGCCTTGGAAGTGCCTCCCAGCCTGAGGCACACCGGTCCGCACTCATCTGCGAAACTTCCACAAATTGCAGTACCCGATTTGGCCCGCTGGGGGGCGCTGCCTCCGGGGGAGAAGGAGATGTGCCCGGCCCGTACGTCGGGCTCCAACGGATGCCCGCCGTGGACCCTTTATAGGCCCCATCCTGGTCCTGCCATGCTGTTATCGGAGCTCCACGGCTATCTTGTCACTAAACCTTTCGTTTGAGCTCCAGGGCTTTTTGCTTTTTGTAACCCGGTTCCTGGAGCCCTGCCTGGGCAAAATCGGATGCAAGAAGGCCCTGCCCATGCTGATCTCTGAGCTCCGCGCATCTTCTGTCACGGGTCCTTTCGCAAAAGCTCCAGGGAAACAGGATTTTCGGCCCCGGACAGAGTCCCGGCTCTCTCGCTTGCCTCGTTGGTACCTACTGATCCGGCGGAGGTGTTCTCCGGCGGGTAGCGACACGGACGGCCGAGGGCGCGCTTCACCCAGGCTTCAACCATCTCCTCCCCGAGCCCCTGGAAGTGCCGCTGGGCCGCGGGCGCCCCGGTCCGCACTCATCCGTGACACTTCCGCGCTGGAGTCCGACGCTCACCGGCCGCGTCCCCCGGCCCGCGGGGAGGCCCGACGCGTGCGGGGGGAGGCGGCGGGCGCGCCCCCGCGCCACCCGACGGCGCCCCCCGGTGGCCAGAGGCGGCTCGGAGCGAGACGATCGGGGGGGAACGGCGGCGCGTGACCCGCCCCGGCCCCCTTGGCCCAGCGGACGGGCAGGCGGCTCCCGGGCGACCCCCGGATCCCCGCCGCGGCGCCCCCCGGTGGCCGCCTGACGCCACTGCGGGGGGGTGCAGATTCCGTGTGTCCTCTCGGATAAAAACAAAAGAAACGATTCCCGTCGGGCGAAAGTAAGTGGGACGCAGGGCCCCGGGCCCCGCCGGTCCGCGCGCGCGGCGCCCCCCGCTGGCCGGTCGAAGGGATGACAAAAATAAAAATAAAAAAATTTCAAAAAAGCACTCGCCCCAAACAGACGAAAGGTACCCGGTCCGCCCGGATGAACCCTCCCCCGTGTCCCCGCCGCGGCGCCCCCCGCTGGCCAGCCGAGGGAATACACGATTGAGAGGGGGGAAGTGAAAAAAAAGGGCAAAAAATGAAAAACACCCCACCCATTTGAATGCAAAGCCCCGGAGCGGCCAGGGGTGGACGCCGGTCCGCGCGCACGGCGCCCCCCGCAGGCCAGTTGAAGGGAAGAACGGAACGAGACTAAAAGATAAAAAATTTTCAAAAAAGCACTCGCCCCAAACAGATGAAATGTACCCGGTCCGCCCGTGTCCCCGCCGCGGCGCCCCCCGCTGGCCAGCCGAGGTAATACACGATTGAGATAAAAAAAAAAAAACAGGCAAAAGACAAAAACACACCACCGATTTAAATGCAGTGTTCACGAGCGCCAGTCCGCGCGCGCGGCGCCCCCTGCTGGCCGCGTAAAAAAAAAAATTAATAATCCACCGTTGTGAATTTGCGATGTGTCCGGTACGGCGGCGGCGGGGAGGCGTCTCCCCTCGTCGGTGCACCCTGGTGGGGGGAAATAAATGAAAGGAAAAAAAAAAGAACAGCCCGGGCTCTCGCCGGCTACCGCAGCCCGGGCACCCGCCGGCTTCCGCGGCCCGGGCTCCCTCCGGCTTCCGCGGCCCGGGCTCCCTCCGGCTTCCGCGGCCCGGGCTCCGTACATACAGACAGAAAATGAAATAATGGAAGGATGGAAGAGAAGAACAGCCCGGGCTCTCGCCGGCTACCGCAGCCCGGGCACCCGCCGGCTTCCGCGGCCCGGGCTCCGTACATACAGACAGCAAATGAAATAACGGACGGATGGATGGAAGAGAAGAACAGCCAGGGATCTCGCCGGCTTCCGCAACCCGGGCTCCAGCCGGCTTCCGCAGCCCGGGCTCCCTCCGGCTTCCGCGGCCCGGGCTCCCTCCGGCTTCCGCGGCCCGGGCTCCCTCCGGCTTCCGCGGCCCGGGCTCCGTACATACAGATAGAAAATGAAATAATGGAAGGATGGAAGAGAAGAACAGCCCGGGCTCTCGCCGGCTACCGCAGCCCGGGCACCCGCCGGCTTCCGCGGCCCGGGCTCCGTACATACAGACAGCAAATGAAATAACGGACGGATGGATGGAAGAGAAGAACAGCCAGGGATCTCGCCGGCTTCCGCAACCCGGGCTCCAACCGGCTTCCGCAGCCCGGGCTCCCTCCGGCTTCCGCGGCCCGGGCTCCCTCCGGCTTCCGCGGCCCGGGCTCCCTCCGGCTTCCGCGGCCCGGGCTCCCTCCGGCTTCCGCGGCCCGGGCTCCGTACATACAGACAGAAAATGAAATAATGGAAGGATGGAAGAGAAGAACAGCCCGGGCTCTCGCCGGCTACCGCAGCCCGGGCACCCGCCGGCTTCCGCGGCCCGGGCTCCGTACATACAGACAGCAAATGAAATAACGGACGGATGGATGGAAGAGAAGAACAGCCAGGGATCTCGCCGGCTTCCGCAACCCGGGCTCCAGCCGGCTTCCGCAGCCCGGGCTCCCTCCGGCTTCCGCGGCCCGGGCTCCCTCCGGCTTCCGCGGCCCGGGCTCCGTACATACAGACAGAAAATGAAATAATGGAAGGATGGAAGAGAAGAACAGCCCGGGCTCTCGCCGGCTACCGCAGCCCGGGCACCCGCCGGCTTCCGCGGCCCGGGCTCCGTACATACAGACAGCAAATGAAATAACGGACGGATGGATGGAAGAGAAGAACAGCCAGGGATCTCGCCGGCTTCCGCAGCCCGGGCTCCCTCCGGCTTCCGCGGCCCGGGCTCTCTCCGGCTTCCGCGGCCCGGGCTCTCGCCGGGTGAAGATCAGGCGAGAGTAGGGGTGTCCTCCGCTGGACGGGAAGCCCAGGCCGTGGAGCCGCCGCACGGACCGGGGGTTGACCCGACCGGGGACGGGCAGGAGGCGAGGCCCGGACTCGCTCCCGTCCAGACGGCCCGAGGCCCCTCCTCCCCTCCCGGTGGACCCGCCCCCGACTATTAAGCCCGGCCAGGGAGTCCACGTCGGCCCCCGGGCGGACCAGGAAGGACCCCCCTTCCGCGCTCTGCCGTGCTCGGAGGCGCTGACGCGCCGGGCGGACGGGGTGCCTCCGGCCAAGTCCCCGGCCGGGACTTGGCTGGCTGGCGAGCGAGGGAGGGCGAGGGTTAGGGCCTCGCCCGTCCCGTGCCCGTCCCCCGCCCCGGGCCAAGTCCCCCGACCGGAGCGGAGCGAGCAGGCCGCCCTAACCCCCCCCCGGTGGCACCGCAGCACCGGAGATTATTCGGGGAATGCTCCACAGCGCTGCTGGGGAAGTGTTTGCTTTAAACACACTCTGCATTGCATACACACCGAAACCCATTCCAGTCTGGTAAACGTGATTCTCGGGGACTTGCGAGAATTGTATGCTGGGTAGTTGAGACATGACTCCCCTATCACCTCCCAGGGTCAGACTCATGGGGACCTCATTTTAGGTCCCCACCATGTCGGAGGTCCCGCCAGTATTGGTGTGCTGTCTGGCCCTTGTCCCCGTTAGGATATATAAACAAGTGCGCACACACACACACACACACACACACACACACACACACACACACACACACACACACACACACTATACATACATAAGGCACACATGACACAGACCTGGGCTGGTGATGAGGCCCTGGGCCCTGCTGGTGTCCCCTGCGGATGTTGCCATTGAGGAAGGCAGTGACCACCTCCATCTTGGCCAGCCCGAATCAGGCCTACAGAAAGCGGGGCGCATTCCCCAGCAGGAGGGTCATCGTGTCCTCGGGACTGAGCCCGCCACAGCCCTGGAGACCAGCTGCCGGTAAGTGGAGTATGGGGCCTTCCTGCTGCTATTGGCTGGGTGCCGGTATGACCTAAGCTACAAGCCTCAGTCCTTATGAAATGCAGTGCTATTGGCCCGGCCAAAAGTGTCAATGTACCCCTGTATCGGGAATGCAGGTGCGAGCGTAGTGCAGCCCGGGTGTAATGCAATGCACTGTGAACAGTGTAGTGTATTGTATGTGTGTGTGTGTGTGTGTGTGTGTGTGTGTGTGTGGGTGGGGTGGGGGGGGGGGGTGAAGCCATCGCTGGGTAGTACATCCATGACAGACCTGGACGGTGGCCTACACTCCAACTCTGACACAGCGCCCAGGGCATGTTCTCCACTCTAGTTATGCCACTGGCAGAAAGAAACATAGCTGGTCATTCCGAGTTGATTGCTAGCTGCTTTCGGTCGCTGTGCAGCGATGAGGCAAAAAAACGGCACTTCTGCGCATGCGTATGCGACACAATGCGCACGCGCGTCGTACTATTACAAAGAACGATGTAGTTTCACACAAGGTCTAGCGAAGCTTGTAAGTTGCACTGCTGGCCGCAGAGTGATTGACAGGAAGAGGGCGTTTCTGGGTGTCAACTGACCGTTTTCAGGGAGTGTTCGAAAAAACGCAGGCGTGCCAGGAAGAATGCAGGTGTGGCTGGGCGAACGCAAGGCGTGTTCGTGACATCAAAACAGGAACTGAACAGTCTGAAGTGATCGCAAGCGCTGAGTAGGTCTGAAGCTACTCTGAAACTGCAGAAATTTTTTTTGTAGCCGCTCTGCGATCCTTTCGTTCGCACCCCCGCACTCCCAGTGGGTGGTGGCATAGCTAAAAACTGCTAGCGAGCGAACAACTCGGAATGACCACCATAGGCAGAAGCTTAGCTGCTTTGAGCAGACACAAACACATACACACCACCACCACCTATCCCACTCTATCTGGCAGGGGCTCTACCTGGTATAACGTGTATCAGGGGGCTCTACCTGGCGTAATGTGGGCTCTATCAGGCATAATGTGTGTCAGGAGCTCTACCTGACATAATGTGGGCTCTACCTGGCATAATACGTACAAGGGACTGTACTGTGGTGTAATGTGAAAAACGGACACTATGCCGTGTAATGGGAATTGGTACCATTCTGTGGCCACGTCCATAAATATTTGGTGTGCTATTGGCACGCACTGTCCATATTTTAAATATGGTGGGAGAGGAGGCACCAATTCATTTTCTGGCACAGGACACCAAAACGTCTAGCTACGGCAATGACTAACACAGTCCTAAATGCCGGTACAGATCCATATGGTGTCACAGCTATAACAAATACCCCTTTCAGACCAACTTGTGCCACCAGCAGGGCCGGTTCTACACCTTGTGGCGCCCAGTGCGAAAGTTTCCACTGATGCCCCCCCCGCCGGCAAAACAGTTTGTGCGTGCAAAAAAAATAAGAATTTACTTACCGATAATTCTATTTCTCGTAGTCCGTAGTGGATGCTGGGACTTCCGTAAGGACCATGGGGAATAGCGGCTCCGCAGGAGACTGGGCACAAAAGTAAAAGCTTTAGACTAGCTGGTGTGCACTGGCTCCTCCCCCTATGACCCTCCTCCAAGCCTCAGTTAGGATACTGTGCCCGGACGAGCGTACATAATAAGGAAGGATTTTGAATCCCGGGTAAGACTCATACCAGCCACACCAATCACACCGTACAACCTGTGATCTGAACCCAGTTAACAGTATGATAACGTAGGAGCCTCTGAAAAGATGGCTCACAACAATAAACAACCCGATTTTTTTGTAACAATAACTATATACAAGTATTGCAGACAATCCGCACTTGGGATGGGCGCCCAGCATCCACTACGGACTACGAGAAATAGAATTATCGGTAAGTAAATTCTTATTTTCTCTGACGTCCTAGTGGATGCTGGGACTTCCGTAAGGACCATGGGGATTATACCAAAGCTCCCAAACGGGCGGGAGAGTGCGGATGACTCTGCAGCACCGAATGAGAGAACTCCAGGTCCTCCTCAGCCAGGGTATCGAATTTGTAAAATTTAGCAAACGTGTTTGCCCCTGACCAAGTAGCTGCTCGGCAAAGTTGTAAAGCCAAGACCCCTCGGGCAGCCGCCCAAGATGAGCCCACTTTCCTTGTGGAATGGGCTTTTACAGATTTTGGCTGTGGCAGGCCTGCCACAGAATGTGCAAGCTGAATTGTACTACAAATCCAACGAGCAATCGTCTGCTTAGAAGCAGGAGCACCCAGCTTGTTGGGTGCATACAGGATAAACAGCGAGTCAGATTTTCTGACTCCAGCCGTCCTGGAAACATATATTTTCAGGGCCCTGACTACGTCCAGCAACTTGGAGTCCTCCAAGTCCCTAGTCGCCGCAGGTACCACAATAGGCTGGTTCATGTGAAACGCTGAAACCACCTTAGGGAGAAATTGAGGGCGAGTCCTCAGTTCTGCCCTGTCTGAATGAAAAATTAGGTAAGGGCTTTTATATGATAAAGCCGCCAATTCAGAGACACGCCTGGCTGAAGCCAGGGCTAACAGCATGACCACTTTCCATGTGAGATATTTCAATTCCACAGTGGTGAGTGGTTCAAACCAATGTGATTTTAGGAGACTCAACACTACATTGAGATCCCAAGGTGCCACTGGAGGCACAAAAGGAGGCTGTATATGCAGTACCCCTTTGACAAACGTCTGAACTTCAGGCACTGAAGCCAGTTCTTTTTGGAAGAAGATTGACAGGGCCGAAATTTGAACCTTAATGGACCCTAATTTTAGGCCCATAGATAGTCCTGTTTGCAGGAAATGCAGGAAACGACCCAGTTGAAATTCCTCTGTAGGGGCCTTCTTGGCCTCACACCACGCAACATATTTCCGCCAAATGCGGTGATAATGTTTTGCGGTTACATCCTTTCTGGCCTTGACCAGGGTAGGGATGACTTCATCTGGAATGCCTTTTTCCTTCAGGATCCGGCGTTCAACCTCCATGCCGTCAAACGCAGCCGCGGTAAGTCTTGAAACAGACAAGGTCCCTGCTGGAGCAGGTCCTTTCTGAGAGGTAGAGGCCACGGGTCCTCCGTGAGCATCTCTTGCAGTTCCGGGTACCAAGTTCTTCTTGGCCAATCCGGAGCCACGAGTATAGTTCTTACTCCTCTCCTTCTTATGATTCTCAGTACTTTGGGTATGAGAGGCAGAGGAGGGAACACATACACCGACTGGTACACCCACGGTGTTACCAGAGCGTCCACCGCTATTGCCTGAGGGTCCCTTGACCTGGCGCAATATCTGTCCAGTTTTTTGTTGAGACAGGACGCCATCATGTCCACCTTTGGTTTTTCCCAACGGTTTACAATCACTTGGAAGACTTCTGGGTGAAGTCCCCACTCCCCCGGGTGGAGGTCGTGTCTGCTGAGGAAGTCTGCTTCCCAGTTGTCCACTCCCGGAATGAACACTGCTGACAGTGCTACCACATGATTTTCCGCCCAGCGGAGAATCCTTGCAGCTTCTGCCATTGCCCTCCTGCTTCTTGTGCCGCCCTGTCTGTTGACGTGGGCGACTGCCGTGATGTTGTCCGATTGGATCAATACCGACTGACCCTGAAGCAGAGGCCTTGCCTGAGAGGTGACCTGGGGTAAAAAGGTGGACTTTCCAGCCGTTGCCGTGGCCACCAGGTCTGATAGACCGACCCCAAATAACTCCTCCCCTTTATACGGCAATACTTCCATATGTCGTTTGGAATCTGCATCACCTGACCACTGTCGCGTCCATAACGCCCTTCTGGCAGAAATGGACATCGCACTCACTCTTGATGCCAGGGTGCAAATATCCCTCTGTGCATCACGCATATATAGTAATGCATCCTTTAAATGCTCTATAGTTAATAAAATACTGTCCCTATCCAGGGTATCAATATTTTCAGTCAGGGAATCCGACCAAGCCACTCCAGCGCTGCACATCCAGGCTGAGGCGATTGCTGGTCGCAGTATAACACCAGTATGTGTATATATACCTTTTAGGATATTTTCCAGCCTTCTATCAGCTGGTTCCTTGAGGGCGGCCGTATCAGGAGACGGTAACGCCACTTGTTTTGATAAGCGTGTGAGCGCCTTATCTACCCTAGGGGGTGTTTCCCAACGTGCCCTAACCTCTGGCGGGAAAGGGTATAGCGCCAATAATTTGTTAGAAATGAGCAGTTTTTTATCGGGGGAAACCCACGCTTTATCACACACCTCATTTAATTCCTCTGATTCAGGAAAAACTACTGGTAGTTTTTTCACACCCCACATAATACCCTTTTTTGTGGTACTTGTAGTGTCAGAAATGTTCAATGCCTCCTTCATTGCCGTGATCATGTAACGTGTGGCCCTACTGGACATTACGTTTGTCTCCTCACCGTCGACACTGGATTCAGTATCCGTGTCTGGGTCTGTGTCGACCATCTGAGGTAACGGGCGTTTTAGCGCCCCTGACGGTGTCTGAGACGCCTGAACAGGCACTAACTGATTTGCCGGCTGTCTCATGTCGTCAACAGTTTTTTGCAAAGTGCTGACATTGTCACGTAATTCTTTAAATAAGACCATCCAGTCAGGTGTCGACTCCCTAGGGGGTGACATCACTAACACAGGCAATTGCTCTGCTTCCACATCATTTTCCTCCTCATACATGTCGACACAATCGTACCGACACCCAGCACACACACAGGGAATGCTCTGATAGAGGACAGGACCCCACTAGCCCTTTGGGGAGACAGAGGGAGAGTTTGCCAGCACACACCAGAGCGCTATATATATGCAGGGATAACCTTATATAAGTGTTACTCCCTGTTATAGCTGCTGTATTATATATTAGCTGCCAATAGTGCCCCCCCTCTCTTGTTTTACCCTGATTCTTGTAGCAGGACTGCAGGGGAGAGTCAGGGAGCCGTCCTTCCAGCGGAGCTGTGAGGGAAAATGGCGCTCGTGTGCTGAGGAGATAGGCTCCGCCCCCTTCTCGGCGGCCTTTTCTCCCGCTTTTTTCAGGAAAACTGGCAGGGGTTAAATGCATCCATATAGCCTAGGAGCTATATGTGATGCATTTCTTTAGCCATATAAGGTTTTTATAGTGTTTTATTGCGTCTCAGGGCGCTCCCCCCCAGCGCCCTGCACCCTCAGTGACCGGAGTGTGAAGTGTGCTGAGAGCAATGGCGCACAGCTGCAGTGCTGTGCGCTACCTTATTTGAAGACAGGAACGTCTTCTGCCGCCGCTTTCTCCGGACCTCTTCGCTCTTCTGGCTCTGTAAGGGGGCCGGCGGCGCAGCTCCGGGACCCATCCAGGCTGAACCTGTGATCGTCCCTCTGGAGCTAATGTCCAGTAGCCAAGAAGCCCAATCCACTCTGCACGCAGGTGAGTTCGCTTCTTCTCCCCTTAGTCCCACGATGCAGTGAGCCTGTTGCCAGCAGTACTCACTGAAAATAAAAAACCTATTTAAACTTTTACTTCTAAGCAGCTCAGGAGAGCCACCTAGCATGCACCCTTCTCGTTCGGGCACAAAAATCTAACTGAGGCTTGGAGGAGGGTCATAGGGGGAGGAGCCAGTGCACACCAGCTAGTCTAAAGCTTTTACTTTTGTGCCCAGTCTCCTGCGGAGCCGCTATTCCCCATGGTCCTTACGGAAGTCCCAGCATCCACTAGGACGTCAGAGAAAGTAGGGGTGTGGCCTCATAGGGGAGGGGCGTGGCCACAGTTATGCTCCTAGTAGCTGTGCCCCCAGATTTGCCCCAAGTAGTTGTGCCCCCAGTTGATTTGCCCCGAGCAGTTGTGTCCCCTGTCGCTGTGCCCCCTGTTGATTTGCCCCCAGTAGTTGTGCCCCCTGTTGCTTTGCCCCCAGTAGTTGTGCCCCCTGTTGCTTTGCACCCAGTAGTTGTGCCCCATTTCTTTGCCCCCAGTAGTTGTGCCCCCTCTTTCTTTGCCCCCAGTAGTTGTGCCCCGTTTCTTTGCCCCCAGTAGTTGTGCCCCCTCTTTCTTTGCCCCCAGCAGTTGTGCCCCCTCTTTCTTTGCCCCCAGTAGTTGTGCCCCGTTTCTTTGCCCCCAGTAGTTGTGCCCCGTTTCTTTGCCCCCAGTAGTTGTGCACACACACACACAAAAATAAAAAAAAACAATACTTACCACTGCCCCGCTCCTGCTTCCCGATCGCTGCTGCTGCTGCTCCGTCTGGCCGCTGGCTCCTCTCTATGGAAGAGGCGTCATGACGTCTCTCCCATAGCAGCGCCACACAGACACTAGAGGTCAATACTGACCTCTAGTGTCTGTCCCTGTAGCCGACTGCAGCGGACGCCCACACAGCCCACGGCGTCTGCTGCAGCTGTGGAGCGGGGTGCGGGCAGGCGGCGGTGCCTGCGGGGTGACTGCGGCCGCGCCCCCAGGCCGCAGCGCGACGGGCAAAGGCACTGCTTGCCCGCACCAAGAACCGCTCCTGGCCACCAGCTCACGCAGCACGCTGCTGCAGGACGGGCTACGATAAAAACAGGACTGAGGAGGACACCGGCAACGAGTAGGGTAAGATAGGGAAAGATAATGCAAGCTGTATAAGGACCAATTCAGTGCTGCCAAACACAAATACTCTGAAAAGAGTGTTATTTTTGTTTATATTTATTTTTATTAGAACTGATTCTGCAACGTTTTTTCCCCTTAAAGGTACACTAACCTACAATAACCATAGCTCTCGGTGCACCACATATTTAGTGATGAGCGAGGTTCGGTTTTACTCGGTTCTCAAAACGGCATCTTATTGGCTATCCAAAACACGTGACATCCGTGAGCCAATAAGATGCCGTTTTGAGAACCGAGTAAAACCGAATCCGCTCATCACTAAATTATTTATAGCACGGTTCTATTTTAGACTGAGCAGCTCTATTGAGCGCAAGAGAGTTTTATAAATCTCTAGACCCCTTTCAGACCACCTGGGGCGGGTCGCATGCTGGGTTGGTGACGTCAGGGGTGACAGCGGCGCTTGGAGATCACATGATCTCCAAGCACCGCCGGTTCACACACAGTGAATGGGAAACAGGTCACATCTACCCGACTCCCATTCACACCGCACAGCGAGCCGAGTTGAACACGTGTTCAACCCTGCTCGCTACCTGGGTTGGAACACCGAGTGACTCAACCCGGTATTTCAAGCCTGGCACCTTTCAGACAGCATATGAACACAGGTTATGCGTGTTCATGTGCCAATAACCCATGTTCATAGCTGGCGGTCTGAAAGGGGTATAATACAGCTCATTTAAATAAATCTGCCTTGCCATTTACTAATAGAAATAGACTACAGGTCCACAGGTCCCCCCCCCCTGCCATGCTGTGACAGAACAGCAGCTGTACAGACACATACCTCCCAACATGACCCTCTCCGGGAGGGACAAAATGCTCTGCTTAAGATTGCCGTCACCTGTGTTGAACAGGTAAATGAATAAGAAAGGTGTTTCAGCACAGGTGAAGGCAATCATAAATAAAGAGGGAATTCCAGGAGCACAGCATTGCGTCCCTCCTGGAGAGGGTCATGTTGTGAGGTATGCAGACCGAAGACATGACGCTCCCGCCGGAAACATCCCGCAGGGGGAGGACAGACAGCGTCGGGGCCAGAGCGCGCGCGTAGCAGAACTGGCCCTGGGGAACACGGCACGAGATGTTGGCGGGAAGCAGAAACTCAACAGAGGCGGCCGGCGCAAGCACACACAGACTGCGGCGGGTTGCGTGGCAAGCGTCACGTGAAACAGTCAGAGATGAAGAGAAGCTTCCCCGGTATATATATATATATAACATTGTTACCATATGCACCCTTATCGGTCTTGTGTAGAAGCGACCTAAAGTAGATGGCCAAATCACGCATCTACCCGTACAACCGGGGGGAGGACTCTACAAGGAGGTGGCCATTGGTAAAATGCTTATTCAGCCCACAACAGGATGCCTTCCTGCTTTTGTTCCTCCTGGGGAAAGGGGACAACTGGCAGCAACACTTCTCCAGTATGTCTCATGTGCAGGGGATGGGCGGCTGCAGCACATGTGCATACCTCCCAGCATGACCCTCTCCAGGAGGGACACAATGCTCTGCTTCTGGACTTCCCTCTTAATCTATGATTGCCGGCACCTGTTTTGAACAGGTTAATGGATGTGAAAGGTGTTTTAGTACAGGTGATGGGCAATCATAGATTAAGAGAAAAGTTCAGAAGCAGAGCATTTTGTCCCTCCTGGAGATCATGTTGGGAGGTATGCATGTGTGCCATGACACGCTGTGGTACATACTGTGCCTGGAAGCAGGGCCCGTTGTAATAGTGGAGAGACGGTATGCTCATGCTGCTGGCGGGCGAGGGGCCAGCTATTAGAGTCACAGTAGTAGATTTGGTAGAGGTGCTAGCTATATGGGAAAGGGTAAGAGGGAGGGCACTAGATGTGTATGGGACTTTCTCTTACGTCCTAGAGGATGCTGGGGTCCACATTAATACCATGGGGTATAGACGGATCCACTAGGAGCCATGGGCACTTTAAGACTTTGATAGTGTGGGCTGGCTCCTCCCTCTATACCCCTTCTACCAGACTCAGTTTAGAAAATGTGCCTGGAGCAGCCGGTCACAGCTAGGGGGAGCTCCTAGAGCTTTTCTAGTTTTATTATTTTACTAAGATGTTAGGCACAGCGAGGCTGCTGGCAACAGCCTCCCTGCTTCGTGGGACTTAGGGGAGGAGTAGTGTCCAACCCTCTGAGGTTAATGGCCACTATCTCCGCTGACAGGACATTTAAGCTCCTGAGGGTGATGATCGTTGGCCCCCGAGGTGACCGCTTACTCCCGCAGCATGCCGCCACCCCCTAACTGAGCCAGAAGATTGCGGTGGTGAGTGTGTCACTGGTGACCCGACAAGCGGGGAACCAGTGTAAATGGCAGCATCAGGGTGGGAGCGCAGTACTGACACTGCGCTCCGCAAGGCTCAGCGGTACACACGGTATGGCGCTGTGAGGGGCGCCCTGAGCCAGCCAGGTACCCTTGAAAACTGGTCACAATTGCTATCAGGGATGTTAGTTCTACTGTTGGACACTATACCTCAGGCTAGTATAATCCTACAAAGTGTGGGAAGATGTGCAATGTTTGGGGGCGGACCTTCTCAGAGCGTACCCAGCAGCTCACCAGCGCCATTTCCCTCCCTGCAGATCATCACTGAGAGACGCTGACAGGGAACGCTGACCCTCCACATGACTCCAGCTATCCTGTGCGGTACCATGGGGTTGTAGAAGGGCGGGGGTTAGTCACAACTGTGTAATCTATTAAGGTTACACAGTCAGCGCCAGGCACAGAATCTGCCTTCTGGGGCGCTGTGTGGGTACTGGCTCCATTACTCTGTGTCTCTCTAAAGGTACTTGGGGGAAACTGACATTTCTCTGACGTCCTAGTGGATGCTGGGACTCCGTAAGGACCATGGGGAATAGCGGCTCCGCAGGAGACAGGGCACAAAATAAAAGCTTAAGGATCAGGTGGTGTGCACTGGCTCCTCCCCCTATGACCCTCCTCCAAGCCTCAGTTAGATTTTTGTGCCCGGCCGAGAAGGGTGCAATCTAGGTGGCTCTCCTGAGCTGCTTAGAATAAAAGTTTAGTTTAGGTTTTTTTATTTTCAGTGAGTCCTGCTGGCAACAGGCTCACTGCATCGTGGGACTAAGGGGAGAAGAAACGGACTCACCTGAGTGCAGAGTGGATCGGGTTTCTTAGGCTACTGGACATTAGCTCCAGAGGGACGATCACAGGTTCAGCCTGGATGGGTCACCGGAGCCGCGCCGCCGTCCCCCTTACAGAGCCAGAAGAGACGAAGAGGTCCGGTGAAATCGGCGGCAGAAGACATCCTGTCTTCAGTCTAAGGTAGCGCACAGCACCGCAGCTGTGCGCCATTGCTCTCAGCACACTTCACACTCCGGTCACTGAGGGTGCAGGGCGCTGGGGGGGGAGCGCCCTGAGACGCAATATAACAGTATAATACCTTAGGTGGCAAAAAGAATACATCACATATAGCTCCTGGGCTATATGGATGTATTTTAACCCCTGCCATTTTTACACAAAAAGCGGGAGATAAGGACGTCGTGAAGGGGCGGAGCCTATCTCCTCAGCACACAAGCGCCATTTTCCCTCACAGCTCCGCTGGAAGGACGGCTCCCTGACTCTCCCCTGCAGTCCTGCTTCAGAATCAGGGTAAAAAAGAGAAGGGGGGGCATTTTTGGCAGCAAATAACGATAATAACAGCAGCTATAAGGGAATAACACTTATATAAGGTTATCCCTGTATATATATATATATATATATATATATATATATATATATATATATAGCGCTGGGTGTGTGCTGGCAGACTCTCCCTCTGTCTCTCCAAAGGGCTAAGTGGGGTCCTGTCCTCTATCAGAGCATTCCCGGTGTGTGTGCTGTGTGTCGGTACGCGTGTGTCGACATGTATGAGGAGGAATATGATGTGGAGGCGGAGCAGTTGCCTGTGTTGGTGATGTCACCCCCTAGGGAGTCGACACCTGACTGGATGATTGTATTTAAACAATTAAGTGATAATGTCAGCAATTTGCAAAAAACTGTTGACGACATGAGACAGCCGGCAAATCAATTAGTGCCTGTCCAGGCGTCTCAGACACCGTCAGGGGCGCTAAAACGCCCGTTACCTCAGTGGGTCGACACAGACCCTGACACAGATACTGAGTCTAGTGTCGACGGTGATGAGACAAACGTAATGTCCAGTAGGGCCACACGTTACATGATCACGGCAATGAAAGAGGCATTGAACCTTTCTGACACTACAAGTACCACAAAGAAGGGTATTATGTGGGGTGTGAAAAAACTACCAATAGTTTTTCCTGAGTCAGAGGAAATAAATGAGGTGTGTGAAAAAGCGTGGGTTTCCCCCGATAAAAAACAGCTAATTTCTAAAAAATTATTAGCATTATATCCCTTCCCGCCAGAGGTTAGGGCGCGTTGGGAAACACCCCCTAGGGTAGATAAGGCGCTCACACGTTTATCTAAACAAGTAGCGTTACCGTCTCCTGATACGGCCACCCTCAAAGAACCAGCTGATAGAAGGCTGGAAAATATCCTAAAAAGTATATACACACATACTGGTGTTATACTGCGACCAGCAATCGCCTCAGCCTGGATGTGCAGTGCTGGAGTCGCATGGTCGGATTCCCTGACTGAGAATATTGATACCCTGGATAGGGACAATATTTTGTTAACTATAGAACATTTAAAGGATGCATTACTATATATGCGTGATGCACAGAGGGACATTTGCACCCTGGCATCAAGAGTAAGTGCTATGTCCATCTCTGCCAGAAGAGCGTTATGGACGCGACAGTGGTCAGGGGATGCGGATTCCAAACGGCACATGGAAGTATTGCCGTATAAAGGGGAGGAGTTATTTGGGGCTGGTCTATCGGACCTGGTGGCCACGGCAACGGCTGGAAAATCCACCTTTTTACCCCAGGTCACTCCACATCAGCAGAAAAAGACACCGTCTTTTCAAACTCAGTCCTTTCGTTCCCATAAGTACAAGCGAGCAAAAGGCCACTCTTTTCTGCCCCGGGGCAGAGGAAGAGGAAAAAGACTGCACCATGCAGCCGCTTCCCAGGAGCAGAAGCCCTCCCCTGCTTCTGCCAAGTCTTCAGCATGACGCTGGGGCTTTACAAGCAGACTCAGATATGGTGGGGGCCCGTCTCAAGAATTTCAACGCGCAGTGGGCTCACTCGCAAGTGGATCCCTGGATTCTACAGGTAGTATCGCAGGGGTACAAACTGGAATTCGAGGCGTTTCCCCCTCGTCGGTTCCTGAAGTCTGCTTTACCAAAGTCTCCCTCCGACAGGGAGGCAGTTTTGGAAGCCATTCACAAGCTGTATTCCCAGCAGGTGATAATCAAGGTACCCCTCCTGCAACAAGGAAAGGGGTATTATTCCACGCTGTTTGTGGTACCGAAGCCGGACGGCTCGGTGAGACCAATTTTAAATCTGAAATCCTTGAACACTTACATAAAAAGGTTCAAATTCAAGATGGAGTCACTCAGAGCAGTGATAGCGAACCTGGAAGAAGGGGACTATATGGTGTCTCTGGACATCAAAGATGCTTATCTCCACGTCCCAATATACCCTTCTCACCAAGGGTACCTCAGGTTTGTAGTACAAAACTGTCATTATCAGTTTCAGACGCTGCCGTTTGGATTGTCCACGGCACCTCGGGTCTTTACCAAGGTAATGGCCGAAATGATGATTCTTCTACGAAGAAAAGGCATTTTAATTATCCCTTACTTGGACGATCTCCTGATAAGGGCAAGATCCAGGGAACAGTTAGAAGTCGGAGTAGCACTATCTCAGGTAGTGTTACGTCAGCACGGGTGGATTCTAAATATTCCAAAATCGCAGCTGATTCCAACGACACGTCTACTGTTCCTAGGAATGATTCTGGACACAGTCCAGAAGAAGGTGTTTCTCCCGGAGGAGAAGGCCAGGGAGTTATCCGAGCTAGTCAGGAACCTCCTAAAACCAGGCCAGGTCTCAGTGCATCAGTGCACGAGGGTCCTGGGAAAAATGGTGGCTTCTTATGAAGCGATTCCATTCGGAAGATTCCATGCAAGAACATTTCAGTGGGATCTACTGGACAAATGGTCCGGATCGCATCTGCAGATGCATCAGCGGATAACCCTGTCGCCAAGGACAAGGGTGTCTCTCCCGTGGTGGCTGCAGAGTGCTCATCTACTAGAGGGCCGCAGATTTGGCATTCAGGATTGGATCCTGGTAACCACGGATGCCAGCCTGAGAGGCTGGGGAGCAGTCACACAGGGAAGGAATTTCCAGGGCTTGTGGCCAAGCATGGAAACATCTCTTCATATAAACATTCTGGAACTAAGGGCCATTTACAATGCCCTAAGTCAAGCAAAACCTCTGGATCAACACCGCCTGACCCTGAAGCAATCGGACAACATCACGTCAGTCGCCCACGTAAACAGACAGGGCGGCACGAGAAGCAGGAGGGCAATGGCAGAAGCTGCAAGGATTCTTCGCTGGGCGGAAAATCATGTGATAGCACTGTCAGCAGTGTTCATTCCGGGAGTGGACAACTGGGAAGCAGACTTCCTCAGCAGACACGACCTTCACCCGGGAGAGTGGGGACTTCACCCAGAAGTCTTCCACCTGATTGTAAACCGTTGGGAAAAACCAAAGGTGGACATGATGGCGTCACGTCTAAACAAAAAACTGGACAGATATTGCGCCAGGTCAAGGGACCCTCAGGCAATAGCAGTGGACGCTCTGGTAACGCCGTGGGTGTACCAGTCAGTGTATGTGTTCCCTCCTCTGCCTCTCATACCAAAAGTAGTGAGAATCATAAGAAGGAGAGGAGTAAGAACTATACTCGTGGTCCCGGATTGGCCAAGAAGGACTTGGTACCCGGAACTTCAAGAGATGCTCACGGACGAACCGTGGCCTCTACCTCTAAGAAAGGACCTGCTACTGCAGGGGCCTTGTCTGTTCCAAGACTTACCGCGGCTGCGTTTGACGGCATGGCGGTTGAACGCCGGATCCTGAGGGAAAAAGGCATTCCAGAAGAAGTCATTCCTACTCTGGTCAAAGCCAGGAAGGACGTAACCGCAAAACATTATCACCGCATTTGGCGTAAATATGTTGCGTGGTGTGAGGCCAAGAGGGCCCCTACAGAGGATCGTTTCCTTCATTTCCTGCAAACAGGACTGTCTATGGGCCTAAAATTAGGGTCCATTAAGGTTCAAATTTCGGCCCTGTCGATTTTCTTCCAGAAAGAACTGGCTTCAGTACCTGAAGTTCAGACATTTGTAAAAGGGGTGCTGCACATACAGCCTCCTTTTGTGCCTCCAGTGGCACCTTGGGATCTCAATGTGGTGTTGAGTTTTCTAAAGTCACATTGGTTTGAACCACTTTCCACTGTGGACTTAAAATATCTCACATGGAAGGTGTCGATGCTGTTAGCCTTGGCTTCAGCCAGGCGTGTGTCAGAATTGGCGGCTTTATCATATAAAAGCCCTTACTTAATTTTTCATTCTGACAGGGCGGAATTGAGGACTCGTCCTCAATTTCTACCTAAGGTGGTTTCTGCATTTCACATGAACCAACCTATTGTGGTACCTGCGGCTACCAGGGACTTAGAGGACTCTAAGTTGCTTGACGTTGTCAGGGCCTTGAAAATATATGTTTCCAGGACGGCTGGAGTCAGAAAATCTGACTCGCTGTTTATCCTGTATGCACCCAACAAGCTGGGTGCTCCTGCTTCTAAGCAGACGATTGCTCGTTGGATTTGTAGTACAATTCAGCTTGCACATTCTGTGGCAGGATTGCCACAGCCAAAATCAATAAAAGCCCATTCCACAAGGAAAGTGGGCTCATCTTGGGCGGCTGCCCGAGGGGTCTCGGCTTTACAACTTTGCCGAGCAGCTACTTGGTCAGGGGCAAACACGTTTGCTAAATTCTACAAATTTGATACCCTGGCTGAGGAGGACCTGGAGTTCTCTCATTCGGTGCTGCAGAGTCATCCGCACTCTCCCGCCCGTTTGGGAGCTTTGGTATAATCCCCATGGTCCTTACGGAGTCCCAGCATCCACTAGGACGTCAGAGAAAATAAGATTTTACTTACCGATAAATCTATTTCTCGTAGTCCGTAGTGGATGCTGGGCGCCCATCCCTAGTGCGGATTGTCTGCAATACTTGTATATAGTTATTGTTACAAAAATTCGGGTTATTATTGTTGTGAGCCATCTTTTCAGAGGCTCCCTTGCGTTTATCATACTGTTAACTGGGTTCAGATCACAAGTTGTACGGTGTGATTGGTGTGGCTGGTATGAGTCTTACCCGGGATTCAATATCCTTCCTTATTATGTACGCTCGTCCGGGCACAGTATCCTAACTGAGGCTTGGAGGAGGGTCATAGGGGGAGGAGCCAGTGCACACCACCTGATCCTTAAGCTTTTATTTTGTGCCCTGTCTCCTGCGGAGCCGCTATTCCCCATGGTCCTTACGGAGTCCCAGCATCCACTACGGACTACGAGAAATAGATTTATCGGTAAGTAAAATCTTATTTTTCCTGTGTGTGTGCAAATTCTCACATTACCATGTCCAGGGACTCTGTGTCTTGTGCGGCAGAATATGTATCTTCTCCAGAGGAATCCATTCCATGTACACAGGAATGTAATATTTTGTCTCAACCTTCCGAATCCGAGCCCCAGTGGGTAGCTTCTATTAAGGGAATGATATCCCAGATTTCTCTAACGTCCTAAGTGGATGCTGGGGACTCCGTAAGGACCATGGGGAATAGCGGCTCCGCAGGAGACTGGGCACAAAGTAAAAGCTTTAGGACTAGCTGGTGTGCACTGGCTCCTCCCCCTATGACCCTCCTCCAAGCCTCAGTTAGATTTTTGTGCCCGGCCGAGAAGGGTGCATGCTAGGTAGCTCTCCAGAGCTGCTTAGAGTAAAAGTTTTAAATAGGTTTTTTTATTTTCAGTGAGACCTGCTGGCAACAGGCTCACTGCATCGTGGGACTAAGGGGAGAAGAAGCGAACTCACCTGACTGCAGAGTGGATTGGGCTTCTTGGCTACTGGACATTAGCTCCAGAGGGACGATCACAGGTTCAGCCTGGATGGGTCCCGGAGCCGCGCCGCCGTCCCCCTTACAGAGCCAGAAGAGCGAAGAGGTCCGGAAAAATCGGCGGCAGAAGACGTTCCTGTCTTCAATAAGGTAGCGCACAGCACTGCAGCTGTGCGCCATTGCTCTCAGCACACTTCACACTCCGGTCACTGAGGGTGCAGGGCGCTGGGGAGGAGCGCCCTGAGACGCAATAAAACATGTTTAAACCTTATATGGCTAAAGAAATACATCACATATAGCTCCTGGGCTATATGGATGCATTTCACCCCTGCCAGTTTTCCTAAAAAAAGCGGGAGAAAAGGCCGCCGTGAAGGGGGCGGAGCCTATCTCCTCAGCACACAAGCGCCATTTTCCCTCACAGCTCCGTTGGAGGGAAGCTCCCTGGCTCTCCCCTGCAGTCACTACACTACAGAAAGGGTTAAAAAAAGAGAGGGGGGCACTAATTAGGCGCAGTATTAACTATACAGCAGCTATAAGGGGAAAAACACTTATATAAGGTTATCCCTGTATATATATATATATATAGCGCTCTGGTGTGTGCTGGCAAACTCTCCCTCTGTCTCCCCAAAGGGCTAGTGGGGTCCTGTCCTCTATCAGAGCATTCCCTGTGTGTGTGCTGTATGTCGGTACTTTTGTGTCGACATGTATGAGGAGAAAAATGATGTGGAGACGGAGCAGATTGCCTGTAATAGTGATGTCACCCCATAGGGGGGTCGACACCTGAGTGGATGAACTGTTGGAAGGAATTACGTGACAGTGTCAGCTCTGTATAAAAGACAGTGGTTGACATGAGACAGCCGGCTACTCAGCTTGTGCCTGTCCAGACGTCTCATAGGCCGTCAGGGGCTCTAAAGCGCCCGTTACCTCAGATGGCAGATATAGACGCCGACACGGATACTGACTCCAGTGTCGACGGTGAAGAGACAAATGTGACTTCCAGTAGGGCTACACGTTACATGATTGAGGCAATGAAAAATGAAAAATGTTTTACACATTTCTGATAATACGAGTACCACCAAAAAGGGGTATTATGTTCGGTGAGGAAAAACTACCTGTAGTTTTCCTGAATCTGAGAAATTAAATGAGGTGTGTGATGATGCGTGGGTTTCCCCCGATAACAACTGATAATTTCTAAAATGTTATTGGCATTATATCCTTTCCCGCCAGAGGTTAGAGTGCGTTGGGAAACACCCCCTAGGGTGGATAAAGCGCTCACACGCTTGTAAGGGCTCTACCTTCGCCTGAGATGGCCGCCCTTAAGGATCCTGCTGATAGAAAGCAGGAGGGTATCCTAAAAGGTATTTACACACATACTGGTGTTATACTGCGACCAGCAATCGCCTCAGCCTGGATGTGCAGTGCTGGGTTGGCGTGGTCGGATTCCCTGACTGAAAATATTGATACCCTAGATAGGGACAGTATATTTTTGCCTATAGAGCATTTAAAAGATGCATTTCTATATATGCGTGATGCACAGCGGAATATTTGCCGACTGGCATCAAGTCTAAGTGCGTTGTCCATTTCTACCAGTAGAGGGTTATGGACACGTCCGTGGTCAGGTGATGCGTATTCCAAACGGCATTTGGAAGTATTGCTTTATTAAGGAGTTATTTGGGGTCGGTCTTTCAGACCTGGTGGCCACGGCAACAGCTGGGAATTCCACGTTTGTACCCCAGGTCGCCTCTGAACATGAAAAGACGCCGTATTATCAGGCGCAGTCTTTTCGTGGACAAGCGGGCAAAAGGTTCCTCATTTCTGCCCCGTGACAGAGGGAGAGGAAAAAGGCTGCAGAAATCAGCCAGTTCCCAGGAACAGAAACCCTCTGCCAAGCCCTCAGTATACGCTGGGGCTTTACAAGCAGAATCAGGCACGGTAGGGGGCCCGTCTCAATGAATTTCAGCGCGCAGTAGGCTCACTCGCAAGTAGACCCCTGGATCCTTCAGGTGATATCTCAGGGGTACAAATTAGAATTCGAGACGTCTCCCCCTCGCCGTTTCCTAAAGTCGGCTTTACCGATGTCTCCTTCTGACAGGGAGACAGTTTTGGAAGCCATTCACAAGCTGTATTCCCAGCAGGTGATAATCAAGATACCCCTCCTGCAACAGGGAACGGGGTATTATTCCACACTGTTGTGGTACCGAAGCCGGACGGCTCGGTGAGACCGATTCTAAATCTAAAATCTTTGAACACTTACATACAGAGGTTCAAATTCAAGATTGAGTCACTCAGAGCAGTGATTGCGAACCTGGAAGAAGGGGACTACATGATGTCTCGGGACATCAAGGATGCTTACCTTCATGTAAAAATTTACCCTTCTCACCAGGGGTACCTCAGGTTTATGGTACAGAACTGTCACTATCAGTTCAGACGCTGCCGTATGGATGGTCCACGGCACCCCGGGTCTTTACCAAGGTAATGGCCGAAATGATATTCCTTCGAAGGAAGGGAATTTTAGTTATCCCTTACTTGGACAATTCCCTGATAAGGGTAAGATCCAGGGAACAGTTGGAGGTCGGTGTAGCACTATCTCAGGTAGTTTTGCGGCAGCACGATTGGATTCTCAATATTCCAAAATCGCACCTGGTTCCGACGACGTGTCTTCTGTTCCTAGGGATGATCCTGGACACAGTCCAGAAAAAGGTGTTTCTCCCGGAGGAGAAAGCCAGGGAGTTATCCGAGCTAGTCAGGAACCTCCTAAAACCGAGCCAAGTCTCAGTGCATCAATGCACAAGGGTTCTGGGTAAAATGGTGGCTTCCTACGAAGCAATCCCATTCGGCAGATTCCACGCAAGAACTTTCCAGTGGGACCTGCTGGAAAAATGGTCCGGGTCGCATCTTCAGATGCATCAGCGGATAACCCTGTCACCAAGGACAAGGGTGTCCCTCCTGTGGTGGTTGCAGAGTGCTCATCTTCTAGAGGGCCGCAGGTTAGGCATTCAGGACTGGGTCCTGGTGACCACGAATGCCAGCCTGCGAGGCTGGGGAGCAGTCACACAGGGAAGGAATATCCAGGGCTTATGGTCAAGCCTGGAGACATCACTTCACATAAATATCCTGAAGCTAAGGGACATTTACAATGCTCTAAGCTTAGCAAGACCTCTGCTTCAAGGTCAGCCGGTGTTGATCCAGTCGGACAACATCACGGCAGTCACCCACGTAAACAAACAGGGTGGCACAAGAAGCAGGAGGGCAATGGCAGAAGCTGCAAGGATTCTTCGCTGGGCGGAAAATCATGTGATAGCACTGTCAGCAGTATTCATTCCGGGAGTGGACAACTGGGAAGCAGACTTCCTCAGCACGACCTCCACCCGGGAGAGTGGGGACTTCACCCAGAAGTCTTCTACATGATTAAGAACTCGACAGGTATTGCGCCAGGTCCAGGGACCCTCAGGCAATAAGCTGTAGACGCTCTGGTAACACCGTGGGTGTACCAGTCAGGGTATGTGTTCCCTCCTCTGCCTCTCATACCCAAGGTACTGAGATTGATAAGATGGAGAGGAGTAAGCACTATATTCGTGGTTCCGGATTGGCCAAGAAGGACTTGGTAACCGGAACTTCAAGAGATGCTAACGGAGGATCCGTGGCCTCTACTTCTAAGAAGGGACCTGCTCCAGCAAGGACCCTGTCTGTTCCAAGACTTACCGTGGCTGCGTTTGACGGCATGGCGGTTGAACGTCGGATCCTGAAGGAAAAAAGGCATTCCGGATGAAGTCATCCCTATCCTGATCAAAGCCAGGAAGGATGTAACCGCAAAAACATTATCACCGCAATTGGCGAAAATATGTTGCGTGGTGCGAGGCCAGTAAGGCCCGACGGAGGAAATTCAACTGGGTCGATTCCTACATTTCCTGCAAACAGGAGTGTCTATGGGCCTGAAATTGGGGTCCATTAAGGTTAGAATTTCGGCCCTGTCAATTTTCTTCCAAAAAGAACTAGCTTCAGTCCCTGAAGTTCAGACGTTGTAAAAGGGGTACTGCATATACAGCCTCCTTTTGTGCCTCCAGTGGCACTTTGGGATCTCAATGTAATTTTGGGTTCCAAAAGCCACATTGGTTGGAACCACTTAAATCTGTGGAGTTAAAATATCTTGCATGAAAAGTGGTCATGCTGTTGGCCCTGGCCTGGGCCAGGCGCGTGTCAGTATTGGCGGCTTTATCCTGAAAAAGCCCTTATCTGATTTTCCATTCGGACAGGGCGGAATTGAGGACTCGTCCTCAGTTTCTCCCCAAGGTGGTTTCAGCGTTTCACCTGAACCAACCTATTTGTGGTGCCTGCGGCTACTAGGGACTTGGAGGATTCCAAGTTGCTGGACGTAGCCAGGGCCCTGAAAATATATGTTTCCAGGACGGCTGGAGTCAGAAAATCTGACTCGCTGTTTATCCTGTATGCACCCAACAAGCTGGGTGCTCCTGCTTCTAAGCAGACTATTGCTCGTTGGATTTGTAGTACAATTCAGCTTGCACATTCTGTGGCAGGCCTGCCACAGCCAAAAATCTGTAAATGCCCACTCCACAAGGAAGGTGGGCTCATCTTGGGCGGCTGCCCGAGGAGTATCGGCTTTACAACTTTGCCGAGCAGCTACTTGGTCAGGAGCAAATACGTTTGTAAAATTCTACAAAATTGATATCCTGGCTGAGGAGGACCTGGAGTTCTCTCATTTGGTGCTGCAGAGTCATCCGCACTCTCCCGCCCGTTTGGGAGCTTTGGTATAATCCCCATGGTCCTTACGGAGTCCCCAGCATCCACTTAGGACGTTAGAGAAAATAAGAATTTACTTACCGATAATTCTATTTCTCATAGTCCGTAGTGGATGCTGGGCGCCCATCCCAAGTGCGGATTGTCTGCAATACTTGTACATAGTTATTGTTACAAAAATCGGGTTATTATTGTTGTGAGCCATCTTTCAGAGGTTCCTCTGTTATCATGCTGTTAACTGGGTTCAGATCACAGGTTATACGGTGTGATTGGTGTGGCTGGTATGAGTCTAAGGGTGTGTACACACGGTGAGATAAATCTGTAAGATTTTGACTATATAGTCAAAATCTTATGAAAAGTTAGTGCATATCTCATGACGCTAGGCAGCTTGCGATACAGATTCGATCCCGATGCGCGCTCCCGTGGTGTCGGTATCGTAAGGCTAGATAGACTGTGCAGGCAAGTTAATCTTGACTATCTAGTGTACTATCTAGTACAAAGTATAGTCAAAATTGGCACTTAGTCAAAATCGTACATAGACAAAATCTCAAGCACAGATAGTCAAAATCTGTCCTATCTGTGCTATCTGGGCTCTGGGGGAGTTCAAGGGAAATCGCATAGTCAAAATCGAACATAGCAGGGATCTCACCATGTGTACACACCCTTACCCGGGATTCAAAATCCTTCCTTATTGTGTACGCTCGTCCGGGCACAGTATCCTAACTGAGGCTTGGAGGAGGGTCATAGGGGGAGGAGCCAGTGCACACCAGCTAGTCCTAAAGCTTTTACTTTGTGCCCAGTCTCTTGCGGAGCCGCTATTCCCCATGGTCCTTACGGAGTCCCCAGCATCCACTACGGACTATGAGAAATAGAATTATCGGTAAATAAATTCTTATTTCTCTAACGTCCTAGTGGATGCTGGGAACTCCGTAAGGACCATGGGGAATAGCGGGCTCCGAAGGAGGCTGGGCACTCTAGAAAGATATTAGACTACCTGGTGTGCACTGGCTCCTCCCACTATGACCCTCCTCCAAGCCTCAGTTAGATTTCGTGCCCGGCCGAGGTTGGATGCACACTAGGGGCTCTCCTGAGCTCTTAGAAAGTTATAGTCTTAGAATTTATTTTTTTCAGTGAGACCTGCTGGCAACAGGCTCACTGCAGCGAGGGACTAAGGGGAGAAGAAGCGAACTCGCCTGCTTGCAGCCGGATTGGGCTTCTTAGGCTACTGGACACCATAAGCTCCAGAGGGATCGACCGCAGGCCCAGCCTTGATGTTCGGTCCCGGAGCCGCGCCGCCGTCCCCCTTACAGAGCCAGAAGCAGGAAGATGGTCCGAAAAATCGGCGGCATGAAGACATCCTGTCTTCACCAAGGTAGCGCACAGCACTGCAGCTGTGCGCCATTGCTCCTCATACACACTTCACACTCCGGTCACTGAGGGTGCAGGGCGCTGGGGGGGGGCGCCCTGAGGCAGCAATAAAAACACCTTGGCTGGCTAAAATACCTCAATATATAGCCCCTGGGGCTATATATGAGGTAAATACCCCTGCCAGAATCCCAAAAAAAGCGGGAGAATAGGCCGCGAAAAAGGGGCGGAGCCTATCTCCTCAGCACACTGGCGCCATTTTTCCCTCACAGCTCGGCTGGAAGGAAGCTCCCTGGCTCTTCCCTGCATTTCTACAGTACAGTAAGAGGGAAAGAGAGGGGGGGCACTAAATTGGCACTGTATACAGTATAAGCAGCTATTAGGGACATAACTCAGTTAGTCCCTGTATATATATATAGCGCTCTGGTGTGTGCTGGCATACTCTTACTCTGTCCCCCCAAAGGGCTTTTGTGGGTCCTGTCCTCTATTTGAGCATTCCCTGTGTGTGTGGAGTGTGTCGGTACGGCTGTGTCGACATGTTTGAGGAGGATAATGATGTGGAGGGGGAGCAGATGCCTTTAGCAGAGATGTCACCCCCTGCGGGGCAGACACCTGAGTGGATGGTATTATGGCAAGAAATGAGTGCACGTATAGACTCCTTACATAAAAAATTTGACGACATGCCGACTGTGGGACAGCCGAGTCTTCAGCTCGTGCCTGTCCAAGGGTCTCAAAAGTCATCAGGGGCTCTAAAACGCCCGTTATCTCAGGTGGCACAAGTAGATGTCGACACGGATACTGACGCCAGTGTCGACGACGATGAGTCAAATTTAATGCCCGTTAAGGCCATTCGCTGCATGATTGAGGCAATGAAAGAGGTGTTAAATATTTCTGATTTACATCCAGGTACCACAAAAAAGGGTATTATGTTTGGGGAGAAAAAACTACCTGTAGTTTTTCCCCCGTCAGATGAATTAAATGAAGTGTGTGAAGAAGCGTGGGCTTCCCCTGATAAGAAATTGGTGATTCCTAAGAAATTACTAATGGCGTTCCCTTTCCCGCCAGAGGATAGGTTACGTTGGGAAACACCCCCGAGGGTGGATAAAGCGCTCACACGTTTGTCAAAAAAGGTGGCACTACCGTCCCAGGATACGGCCGCCCTTAAGGAACCTGCTGATAGAAGGCAGGAGGCGATCCTGAAGTCTGTATATACACACTCAGGCATTATACTCAGACCAGCGATTCCGTCAGCTTGGATGTGCAGTGCTGCCGCTGCATGGTCAGATAACCTGTCAGAAAATATTGACACACTAGACAGAGACACGATCCTGTTAACAATTGACCATATCAAAGACTCAGTCTTATACATGAGAGATGCACAGAGGGAAATCTGCCGGCTGGCATCTAAAGTAAGTGCACTATCTATCTCTGCTAGGAGATGCTTATGGACTCGCCAGTGGACTGGAGATGCAGATTCCAAAAGGCACATGGAAGTTTTGCCTTATAAAGGGGAGGAATTATTTGGGGATGGTCTCTCCGACCTAGTTTCCACAGCAACGTCTGGGAAGTCAGCATTTTTACCCCATGTCCCCTCACAGCCTAAGAAGGCGCCATTTTATCAGGTTCAGTCCTTTCGATCCCAGAAAAACAAGCGGGGAAAAGGAGGGTCTTTTCTGTCAAGAGGCAGGGGAAAAAGGCTGCAGCAAACAGCAGGTTCCCAGGAACAAAAGTCCTCCCCCGCTTCCTCTTCCAAGTCCGCCGCATGACGGTGGGGCTTCACAGGCGGAGCCAGGTACGGTGGGGGCCCGCCTCAGGAATTTCAGCGATCAGTGGGTTCGCTCACAGGTGGATCCCTGGATCCTTCAAATAGTATCTCAGGGATACAGGCTGGAATTCGAGGCGATTCCACCCCGCCGTTTCCTAAAATCCGCCTTGCCGATTGCTCCCTCAGACAGGGAGGCAGTGCTAGCGGCAATTCACAAGCTGTATTCCCAGCAGGTGATAATCAAGGTACCCCTACTTCAACAAGGCCGGGGTTACTATTCCACACTATTTGTGGTACCGAAACCGGACGGTTCGGTGAGACCCATTTTAAATTTGAAGTCCTTGAACACATACATAAAAAAATTCAAGTTCAAGATGGAATCGCTCAGGGCGGTTATTGCAAGCCTGGACGAGGGGGATTACATGGTATCCCTGGACATCAAAGATGCTTACCTGCATGTCCCCATTTACAATTCTCACCAGGAGTACCTCAGATTTGTGGTACAGGATTGCCATTACCAATTCCAGACGCTGCCGTTTGGACTCTCCACGGCACCGAGGGTATTTACCAAGGTTATGGCGGAAATGATGATACTCCTTCGAAAAAAGGGAGTTTTAATTATCCCATACTTGGACGATCTCCTAATAAAGGCACGATCCAAGGAACAGTTGTTAGTGGGAGTAGCACTATCTCAGGAAGTGCTGAGTCAGCACGGTTGGATTCTGAATATCCCAAAGTCACAGCTGGTCCCCACGACACGTCTAATGTTCCTGGGAATGATTCTGGACACGGCCCAGAAAAAAGTGTTTCTCCCGGAGGAGAAAGCCAGGGAGTTGTCTTCTCTAGTCAGAGACCTCCTAAAACCAAAACAGGTATCGGTGCATCACTGCACGCGGGTCCTGGGAAAGATGGTAGCTTCTTACGAAGCAATTCCATTCGGCAGGTTCCATGCCAGAATTTTTCAGTGGGACCTGTTGGACAAGTGGTCCGGATCGCATCTTCAGATGCATCGTTTAATAACCCTGTCTCCACGAACCAGGGTGTCTCTTCTGTGGTGGCTGCACAGTGCTCATCTTCTGGAGGGCCGCAGATTCGGCATACAGGACTGGGTCCTGGTGACCACGGATGCCAGCCTACGAGGCTGGGGGGCAGTCACAAAGGGAAGAAATTTCCAAGGACTATGGTCAAGTCAGGAGACTGCCCTTCACATAAATATTCTGGAACTAAGGGCCATTTACAATGCCCTAAGTCAAGCAAAATCCCTGCTCCTACACCAGCCGGTGCTGATCCAGTCAGACAACATCACGGCAGTCGCCCATGTGAATCGACAGGGCGGCACAAGAAGCAGGACGGCGATGGCAGAAGCCACAAAAATTCTCCGATGGGCGGAGAATCATGTACTAGCACTGTCAGCAGTGTTCATCCCGGGAGTGGACAACTGGGAAGCAGACTTTCTCAGCAGGCACGACCTCCACCCGGGAGAGTGGGGACTTCATCCAGAAGTCTTCCAAATGATTGTAAATCAATGGGGTTGTCCACAGGTGGACATGATGGCGTCCCGCATAAACAAAAAACTAGAGAAGTATTGCGCCAGGTCAAGAGACCCTCAGGCGATAGCGGTGGACGCCCTAGTGACACCGTGGGTGTACCGGTCAGTGTATGTGTTCCCTCCTCTACCTCTCATACCAAAGGTACTGAGAATAATAAGAAAGCGAGGAGTAAACACAATTCTCGTGGTTCCGGATTGGCCAAGAAGAGCGTGGTACCCGGAACTTCAAGAGATGATCTCAGAGGACCCTTGGTCCCTGCCGCTCAGACGGGACCTGCTACAGCAGGGCCCCTGTCTGTTCCAAGACTTACCGCTGCTGCGTTTGACGGCATGGCGGTTGAACGCCGGATCCTGAAGGAAAAGTGCATTCCGGAGGAAGTCATTCCTACGCTTATTAAAGCCAGGAAAGATGTTACGGCAAAACATTATCACCGCATATGGCGGAAATATGTTGCATGGTGCGAGGCCAAAAAGGCCCCAACAGAGGAATTTCAACTGGGTCGATTTCTGCATTTCCTGCAAGCAGGAGTGAATATGGGCCTAAAACTAGGCTCCATTAAAGTACAGATCTCGGCTCTGTCGATTTTCTTTCAAAAGGAACTAGCTTCAGTACCTGAAGTTCAGACATTTGTGAAAGGAGTGCTGCATATTCAGCCCCCATTTGTGCCTCCTGTGGCACCTTGGGATCTCAACGTGATGTTGAATTTCTTGAAATCACATTGGTTTGAGCCACTAAAAACCGTGGATCTGAAATATCTCACGTGGAAAGTGGTCATGTTATTGGCCCTGGCATCAGCCAGGCGAGTGTCAGAATTGGCGGCTTTATCATGTAAAAGCCCTTATCTGATTTTTCATATGGATAGGGCAGAATTGAGGACTCGTCCCCAGTTTCTCCCTAAGGTGGTGTCAGCGTTTCACCTGAACCAACCTATTGTGGTGCCTGCGGCTACTAAGGATTTGGAGGACTCCAAGTTGCTAGACGTTGTCAGGGCCCTAAAAATATGTTTCCAGGACGGCTGGAGTCAGAAAATCTGACTCGCTGTTTATCCTATATGCACCCAACAAGCTGGGTGCTCCTGCTTCTAAGCAGACTATTGCTCGTTGGATTTGTAGTACAATTCAGCTTGCACATACTGTGGCAGGCCTGCCACAGCCAAAATCTGTCAATGCCCATTCCACAAGGAAGGTGGGCTCATCTTGGGCAGCTGCCCGAGGGGTCTCGGCTTTACGACTTTGCCGAGCAGCTACTTGGTCAGGGGCAAACACGTTTGCAAAATTCTATAAATTTGATACCCTGGCTGAGGAGGACCTGGAGTTCTCTCATTCGGTGCTGCAGAGTCATCCGCACTCTCCCGCCCGTTTGGGAGCTTTGGTATAATCCCCATGGTCCTTACGGAGTTCCCAGCATCCACTAGGACGTTAGAGAAAATAAGAATTTACTCACCGGTAATTCTGTTTCTCGTAGTCCGTAGTGGATGCTGGGCGCCCATCCCAAGTGCGGTCTATCTGCAATACTTGTACATAGTTATTGTTAACTAAATCGGGTTATTGTTGAGCCATCTGTTGAGAGGCTCTATCGTTTCATACTGTTAACTGTGTTTCATATCACGAGTAGTTCGGTGTGATTGGTGTGGCTGGTATGAGTCTTACCCGGGATTCAAAATCCTTCCTTATTGTGTACGCTCGTCCGGGCACAGTACCTAACTGAGGCTTGGAGGAGGGTCATAGTGGGAGGAGCCAGTGCACACCAGGTAGTCTAAGATCTTTCTAGAGTGCCCAGCCTCCTTCGGAGCCCGCTATTCCCCATGGTCCTTACGGAGTTCCCAGCATCCACTACGGACTACGAGAAACAGAATTACCGGTGAGTAAATTCTTATTTTTCTACTAGGATTGCGCATTATGAGACTGAATCACAGATTGTAAAGCGATCTGTGGAGGTTTTGTCTGGTTCTGATCCCCCTACCTCAAAATCCCGTTATGTATATACTCAAAGAAACGTGCGCTTGCTCAGATTATGCAAGTCGACACGGACACCGACTCTGACACGGCAGACGGTGATGTGGATATGGGGGGGGGGATGCTTCCCTGGCAAGAGGGGTGCAACTCATGATTGAGGCTAATAGAGATGTGTCACACATTACTGACAAACCACCTGAGCAGGTAGAGGAGGCTTACTTTACGGACAATAAGAAAGCCTCTCTGACCTTCCCTGCGTCTAAGGAATGAAACGCTTTATTTGAAAATCCTGGGAAAATCCTAATAAAAAATTCCAGATCCCAAAGAGGATTCTTGTGGCTTTTTCTTTCCCTGAGGATGATAGGAAAAAGTGGGTAACCCCACCTATAGTAGACGCTTCTGTATCTAGACTGTCTAAAAGGGTGGTTTTTACCTGTTCCTGGGTCTACCGCTTTGAAAGAACCGGCAGACCACAAGATTGAAACTACGCTAAAATCCATATACACTGCTTCAGGAGTGGCGTTAAGACCCACTATTGCCTGTGTATGGATTTCTAAAGCCATAGTAAAGTGGTCAGGCACATCACTAGAGGACTTAGATTCTATGGATAGAAGTGACATTGAATTGTTTTTACGTAACATACAGGATTCTGCGGGTTTCATGGTGTAGGACATGAAGGACCTGGGTCATCTGAATGCAAGGAAGTCTTCCATGACTGTCTCAGCACGCAGGGGACTCTGGCTGCGCCAATGGTCGGCAGATGCGGAATCCAGGAGAAGTGTGGAGAATCTACCAGTCACAGGTCGGGCTCTCTTTGGGGAAGCATTGGATGCGTGGATCTCCTAGTGTTCACTCTAGGATTTTTTTAGGGCAGGGTGCTGATCACGGGGAGGGCACATTTTTTCAGTTAGAAGGGCAAAATTAGGTACATACTATAATGCTTGGTAGAGAGCACCGAGAAACATTGCACCAGGTAGAGAGCACGAGAAACATTGCACCAGGTAGAGAGCACTGAGAAACATTGCACCAGGTAGAGAGCACTGAGAAACATTGCACCAGGAAGAGAGCACCGAGAAACATTGCACCAGGTAGAGAGCACCGAGAAACATTGCACCAGGTAGTGAGCACCGAGAAACCTTGCACCAGGTAGTGAGCACCGAGAAACCTTGCACCTGGTAGAGAGCACCGAGAAACCTTGCACCTGGTAGAGAGCACCGAGAAACCTTGCACCAGGTAGAGAGCACCGAGAAACCTTGCACCAGGTAGAGAGCACCGAGAAACCTTGCACCAGGTAGAGAGCACCGAGAAACCTTGCACCAGGTAGAGAGCACCGAGAAACCTTGCACCAGGTAGAGAGCACCGAGAAACCTTGCACCAGGTAGAGAGCACCGAGAAACCTTGCACCAGGTAGGGCACATTTTTGATCTCTGCTTTTTTTTCTGCCAATTTTACTTACTGGGGGCTGATGCTGCAGGAGTTGATCGCGCTGGTTCCCCCCTCACACACCGCGGAGCTAGTTGAAAATGGCCACTACACTGATCCATGCAGAGCTGGATTAAGGCTCTGGGAGGCCAGGGGCACTAAAGAGCAGGGGGCCCCCATGGACTAAAATTTTAAGTTGTTATATATAGAGAGAGAGAGACAGAGACAGACGGAAGAGATTAGGCGGCACTCACAGGACTGAATATGAAGAAATTAATATCGAGGCAACTAGTGCCTAATTATCATCAACGTTTCAGTTTTATTTAAAAAAAAAAACTTTCGTCAGGATACTTTTTTTTTTTTAAATAAAACTGAAACGTTGATGATAATTAGGCACTAGTTGCCTCAATATTAATTTCTTCATATTCAGTCATGTGAGTGCCGCCTAATCTCTTCCGTCTCTATATTCCACTTCTTCGAGTGGTAAGGAGGGCACCAAGGCGCTTACTACATCCAGGACAGAGTGCCGGCCGCCGTTACTGATAGTGTGTCTCTCTCTCTCTCTCTCTCTCTCTCTCTCTCTCTCTCTCTCTCTCTCCTCTCTCTCTCTCTCTCTCTCTCTCTCTCTCTCTCTCTCTCTCTCTCTCTCTCTCTCTCTCTCTCTCTCTCTCTCTCTCTCTCTCTCTCTCGTACCAGTCAAAAGCAAAAGTCTGGACACACTTTCTCATTCACTCCAGTGAGAAAGTGTGACAAAACTTGTGACTGGTACTGTGTGTGTATATATACATACATACATACACTGTAAGGCGGCACTCACGAGACTTGAGACGAGTAATCAGACGGGCAGCGTCACCGTGTTATATATATTCTCTCTCTAACGTCCTAGAGGATGCTGGGGACTCCGTAAGGACCATGGGGAATAGACGGGCTCCGCAGGAGATAGGGCACTTTAAGAAAGCTTTGGATTCTGGGTGTGCACTGGCTCCTCCCTCTATGTCCCTCCTCCAGCCCAGAGCGAGATGGGTGCACTGCAGGGAGCTCCCCGGAGTTCTCTGCCTAGGAAGCATTTTTGTTTGGATTTTTTCTACATTTTTACAGGGAGCACTGCTGGCAACAGGCTCCCTGCATCGAGGGACTGAGGAGAGAGGGGCAGACCTTCTTAATTGACAGGCTCTGCTTCCTCGGCTACTGGACACCATTAGCTCCAGAGGGGGTGAACACAGGTTCTTACTGGGCGTCCACCCCCCAGAGCCGCGCCGCCGTTCTTCTCAGAGCCAGAAGAAACGAAGTCAGAAGCCTTCAGAGCTTCACTGAGGTAACGCACAGCACTGCAGCTGTGCGTCATTGCTCCCATACACCTCACATACTCCGGTCACTGTAAGGGTGCAGGGCGCAGGGGGGGGGGCGCCCTGGGCAGCAATATAACACCTCTCTTATGGCAAAAGACAATATACATGTACAGGTGGACACTGTACATGTATATAAAAGAGCCCCCGCCCTTTTTTTATAACTTTGAGCGGGACTGAAGCCTGCCGCCGAGGGGGCGGGGCTTCTCCCTCAGCACTCACCAGCACCATTTTCACTCCACAGCACCGCTGAGAGGAAGCTCCCTGGACTCTCCCCTGCTTACACACGGTGAAGGGGTGTTTAAAAGAGAAGGGGGGGGGGGGCACATAATTGGCGGATAACATATTATGCAGTGCGGCTGGGGGAAAAACATTTTGTGTTGGTCTCCAGGGTCATTGTGCTGTGGTGTGTGCTGGCATACTCTCTCTCTGTCTCTCCAAAGGGCCTTAAAGGGGATACTGTCTTCAGAAAAGAGTTTCCCTGTGTGTGTGTGTGTGAAGTGTCGGTACGCGTGTGTCGACATGTTTGACGAGGAAGGCTCGCTTAATGTGGAGGGGGAGTGCTTGAATGTCATATTGCCGTCGGCAGCGGCGACACAGGAATGGATGGCTATGCTGAATGTCTTAAATGCAAATGTCAATCTATTGCATAAAAGGTTAGACAAGGCTGAAGCTAGGGATCAGTCAGGTAGCCAGACCATGCCTGTCCCTGTGGCGCCAGGACCTTCGGGGCCTCAGAAGCGCAACATATCCCAGATCGATGATACAGACTCTAGTGTCGACTATGAAGATGCAAAATTACAGCCGAAGGTGGCAAAAGGTATTCGGTACATGATTATTGCCATTAAAGAGGTTTTGCATATTACTGAGGAACCCCCTGTCCCTAACACGAGGGTACACATGTATAAAGGGAAAAAGCCTGAGGTCACCTTTCCGTCCTCATTTGAGCTGAGCGAATTGTGCGAAAAGGCTTGGGAATCTCCAGATAGGAGACCACAAGTTCCCAAAAGGATTCTTATGGCGTATCGTTTTCCACAAATGGATATGATACGATGGTAATCTTTGCCTAAAGTAGACAAGGCGCTGACACGCTTATCCAAAAAGGTGGCACTGCCTTCGCAGGAAACGGCTTCCCTCAAGGATCCTGCTGATCGCAGACAGGAAATTACCATGAAGCACATTTACACTCATTCCGGTACTATTGTTAGACCGGCTATGGCGTCGGCCTGGGTTTGTAGTGCTGTCGTGGCATGGGCAGATTCCTTATCTACGGAGCTTGACACCTTAGGTAGGGATGCCATTTTAATGACCATAGAGCATATCATGGAGGCTGCCTTGTATATGAGAGATGCTCAAAGAGACATTTGTTTACTAAGTTCCAGAAACCTTTTTCTGGTCTGTGTCCAGAATCAGGCCCAAAAAGGTCAGACGCGTTGTAGGGACTAGCTGGGACTTCAGTATATTGAGAATCCAGCCGTGTAACTGCAACGTCTTCATGGACAGAGACACGCTGTCCAGCAACTTCTCCCGAGATCTCGCCTTTATGAGGAGATCGTCCAAGTATGGGATAATTGTGACACCCTGCCTGCGCAGGAGCACCATCATTTCTGCCATTACCTTGGTGAAAATTCTCGGGGCCGTGGAAAGCCCAAACGGCAACGTCTGAAATTGGTAGTGACAGTCCTGCACTGCAAATCTCAGGAACGCCTGGTGAGGGGGGAATATCGGAACATGAAGGTAAGCATCCTTTATGTCCAGGGACACCATCCAATTCCCCCCCTCCAGGCTGGCGATGACCGCCCTGAGTGATTCCATTTTGAACTTGAACCTCTTCAAGTACAGGTTCAGGGATTTTAGATTTAAAATGGGTCTGACCGAACAGTCTGGTTTCGGGACCACAAACAGGGTTGAGTAATATCCCTCTCCTTGCTGGAGATGAGGAACTGTGATAATCACCTGTTGAATATACAATTTTTGGATTGCTGCCAACACTAGCTCCCTCTCTGACGGGGAAGCCGGCAGAGCCGATTTGAAAAACCGGCGAGGAGGCAAGTCTTCGAATTCCAGCCTGTATCCCTGAGAAACAATCTCTAATGCCCTGGGATCCACCTGCGAGCGAACCCAGACGTGGCTGAAAAACCGAAGACGAGCCCCCACTAGATCTGCCTCCCCCCGGGAAGCCCCAGCGTCATGCGGTGGACTTTGCAGATGCAGGGGAGGACTTCTGCTCCTGGGAACTAGCTGTGTGCAGCCTTTTTCCCTTGCCTTTTCCTCTGGCAACAAAGGAAGATCCCCGTACCTTCTTGCTCTTATTGGAACGAAAGGACTGCATTTGATAATGAGGTGCCTTTTTTGTATGCTGCGGGGGGACATAAGGTAAGAAATTTGACTTACCCGCCGTAGCAGTAGAGACAAGGTCCGAGAGGCCGTCTCCAAACAAATCCTCCCCCTTGTAAGGCAAGGATTCCATATGCCGCTTTGAATCGGCGTCTCCCGTCCACTGTCGGGTCCACAAGAGCCGCCTAGCAGACATAGTGTTTATTTTCTTCCGATCGAAAAGGTTCAGGAGCTCATAGCCCTGGTCAGGAACCTATTAAATCCAAAAAAGGTTTCAGTGCATCATTGCACACGGGTTCTGGGGAAGATGGTAGCTTCATACGAGGCCATCCCCTTCGGCAGGTTCCATGCGAGGACTTTTCAATGGGACCTCTTGGACAAGTGGTCAGGGTCCCATTTACAAATGCATCAAAGGATCACCCTGTCTCCCAGGACCAGGGTATCTCTCCTGTGGTGGCTGCACAGTGCTCACCTACTAGAGGGTCGCAGATTCGGCATTCAGGACTGGGTCCTGGTGACCACGGACGCAAGCCTCCGAGGCTGGGGAGCAGTCACACTGGGAAGAAATTTCCAAGGTCTCTGGTCAAATCTAGAGACTTGTCTCCACATCAACGTCCTGGAGTTGAGGGCCAGATACAACGCCCTGCGTCAAGCGGAGGAATTGCTTCGGGGAAAACCGGTTCTGATTCAGTCAGACAATGTCACGGCAGTGGCTCATGTAAACCGCCAAGGCGGAACGCGAAGCAGAGTGGCCATGGCATAAGCGACCAGGATTCTACGCTGGGCGGAAGGCCATGTAAGCGCACTATCAGCAGTGTTCATCCCAGGGGTGGACAACTGGGAGGCGGATTTCCTCAGCAGGCACGACCTGCATTCGGGAGAGTGGGGACTTCATCAAAAAGTCTTCGCACAGATCACGGGTCGGTGGGGGCTGCCTCAAATAGACATGATGGCGTCCCGTCTCAACAAAAAGCTAAAGCGATATTGCGCCAGGTCAAGGGACCCTCAGGCGGTAGCGGTAGACGCTCTGGTGACACCTTGGGTGTTCAGATCGGTCTGTGTTTCCTCCTCTTCCTCTCATACCCAAGGTGTTGAGAATAATAAGAATAAGCAGGGTCAGAACAATCCTCATTGTTCCAGATTGGCCACGGAGGACTTGGTATCCGGAGCTGCAAGAGTTGCTCACAGAAGATCCGTGGCCTCTTCCTCTAAGGCAGGACCTGCTGCAGCAGAGGCCCTGTCTGTTCCAAGACTTACCTCGGCTGCGTTTGACGGCATGGCGGTTGAACGCCGGATCCTAGCGGAAAAAGGGATTCCGGAGGAGGTCATTCTTACCCTGATCAAGGCTAGGAAAGAAGTGACGTCGAAACATTATCACCGTTTATGGCGAAAATATGTTTCTTGGTGTGAGGCCAGAGCTGCTCCTACGGAGGAGTTCCAGTTGGGCCGTCTGCTTCACTTCTTTCAAATGGGAGTGAATTTGGGCCTAAAATTAGGGTCCATAAAAGTTCAAATTTCAGCCTTATCCATTTTCTTTCAAAGAGAATTGGCTTCTTTTCCTGAAGTACAGACTTTTGTGAAGGGCGTGCTGCATATTCAGCCTCCCTTTGTACCTCCGGTGGCGCCTTGGGACCTTAACGTGGTATTAAGTTTCCTCAAGTCACCTTGGTTTGAAACACTCAAAACAGTGGAGTTGAAATATCTCACTTGGAAAGTGGTCATGTTGTTGGCCTTAGCTTCTGCAAGGCGGGTTTCGGAATTGGCGGCTTTATCATATAAAAGCCCATACCTGATTTTTCACGTGGATAGGGCAGAGTTGAGGACTCGTCCTCAATTTCTGCCCAAGGTGGTCTCATCTTTTCATATGAACCAACCTATTGTCGTGCCTGTGGCTACACGGGACTTGGAGGATTCCGAGTCCCTGGATGTGGTCAGGGCTTTGAAGATTTATGTGACCAGAACAGCTAGGATCAGGAAGACCGAAGCTCTGTTTGTTCTGTATGCGGCCAACAAGGTTGGCGCTCCTGCTTCAAAGCAGACTATTGCTCGCTGGATCTGTAACACGATTCAGCAGGCGCATTCTTCGGCAGGATTGCCATTGCCTAGATCGGTTAAGGCCCATTCCACTAGGAAGGTGGGCTCCTCTTGGGCGGCTGCCCGAGGGGTCTCGGCACTACAACTGTGCCGAGCTGCTACTTGGTCGGGGTCAAACACCTTTGCAAAGTTCTATAAGTTTGATACCCTGGCTGAGGAGGACTTCCTGTTTGCTTAATCGGTGCTGCAGAGTCATCCGCACTCTCCCGCCGGTTTGGGAGCTTTGGTATAATCCCCATGGTCCTTACGGAGTCCCCAGCATCCTCTAGGACGTTAGAGAAAATAAGATTTTACTTACCGGTAAATCTATTTCTCGTAGTCCGTAGCGGATGCTGGGCGCCCGTCCCAAGTGCGGATTTCTTCTGCAAGACTTGTATATAGTTATTGCTTACATAAGGGTTATGTTATAGTTGATCGGGTTTGAACCGAGGCTATGTTATTGTTCATACTGTTAACTGGGTAGTTTATCACAAGTTAAACGGTGTGATTGGTGTGGCTGGTATGAATCTTGCCCTTAGAGGAGGGACATAGAGGGAGGAGCCAGTGCACACTCAGAATCCAAAGCTTTCTTAAAGTGCCCTATCTCCTGCGGAGCCCGTCTATTCCCCATGGTCCTTGGGGAGTCCCCAGCATCCTCTACGGACTACGAGAAATAGATTTACCGGTAAGTAAAATCGTATTGTGTGTATGTATGTGTGTGTGTGTGTGTGTGTGTGTGTATGTATATATGTGTGTGTGTATGTATATATGTGTGTGTGTGTGTGTGTGTGTGTGTGTATACACACACACACACACACACACACACACACACACACACACACACACACACACACACACACAATACGATTTTACTTACCGGTAAATCTATTTCTCTGACGTCCTAGTGGATGCTGGGTACTCCGTAAGGACCATGGGGAATAGACGGGCTCCGCAGGAGACTGGGCACTCTTAAAAGAAAGATTAGGTACTACATCTGGTGTGCACTGGCTCCTCCCTCTATGCCCCTCCTCCAGACCTCAGTTAGAATCTGTGCCCGGCCAGAGCTGGATGCACCTAGTGGGCTCTCCTGAGCTTACTAGAAAAGAAAGTATTTGTTAGGTTTTTTATTTTCAGTGAGATCTGCTGGCAACAGACTCACTGCTACGAGGGACTGAGGGGAGAGAAGCAAACCTACCTGCTTGCAGCTAGCTTGTGCTTCTAAGGCTACTGGACACCATTAGCTCCAGAGGGATCGAACACAGGGCCCGACCTCGATCGTCCGTTCCCGGAGCCGCGCCGCCGCCCCCCTTGCAGAGCCAGAAGACGGAAGATTCCAGGAGAAAATCGGCGGCTGAAGACTTCGGTCTTCAATAAGGTAGCGCACAGCACTGCAGCTGTGCGCCATTGCTCCCACAGCACACCACACGCTCCGGTCACTGGTGGGTGCAGGGGGGGGGGGGCCCTGGGCTGCAATATGTATACCTTTGTTGGCAAAATGCACATAATACAGTTTTAAACTGTATATGTGCCTAATCCCCCGCCATAAATATTATTAAAAAAGCGGGAGAAGCCCGTCGCTGAAGGGGCGGGGCTATCTTCCTTAGCACAGCCAGCGCCATTTTCTCTTAACAGCTCCGCTGGAAGGACGCTCCCCAGGCTCTCCCCTGCAGTATACACTACGGAAAGGGTAAAAAAGAGAGGGGGGGGCACATAAATTTAGGCGCAAAAGGTGATATAAGCAGCTATTGGGGGAAAATTCACTTTGTATTAGTGTAAATCCCTCTGTTATATAGCACTCTGGTGTGTGCTGGCATACTCTCTCTGTCTCCCCAAAGGACTTTGTGGGGTCCTGTCCTCAGTCAGAGCATTCCCTGTGTGTGTGTGTGTGCGGTGTGTCGGTACGGCTGTGTCGACATGTTTGATGAGGACGCTTATGTGGAGGCGGAGCAGGAGCCGATAAGTGTGATGTCGCCCCCTGCGGGGCCGACACCAGAGTGGATGGATATGTGGAAGGTATTAACCGACAGTGTCAACTCCTTGCATAAAAGGTTCGATGACGTAACAGCTTTGGGACAGCCGGCATCTCAGCCCGCGCCTGCCCAAGCGTCTCAGAGGCCATCAGGGGCTCAAAAACGCCCGCTACCTCAGATGGCAGACACAGATGTCGACACGGAGTCTGACTCCAGTGTCGACGAGGATGAGACAAATGTACAATCCACAAGGGCCATCCGATGCATGATTACGGCAATGAAAAATGTGTTGCACATTTCTGACATTAACCCGTTTACCACAAAAAAGGGTATTATGTTTGGGGAGAAAAAGCAGCCAGTGACTTTTCCCCCATCTGATGAATTAAATGAATTGTGTGAGGAAGCGTGGTGTTCCCCAGATAAGAAACTAGTAATTTCTAAGAGGTTACTAATGGCGTACCCTTTCCCGCCAACGGACAGGTTGCGTTGGGAAACATCCCCTAGGGTGGACAAGGCGCTCACACGCTTATCAAAAAAGGTGGCACTGCCGTCTCAGGATACGGCCGCCTTAAAGGAGCCTGCAGATAGAAAGCAGGAGGCTATCCAGAAGTCTGTGTATACACACTCAGGTACTATACTGAGACCTGCTATTGCTTCAGCATGGATGTGTAGTGCTGCAGCAGCATGGTCTGATTCCCTGTCAGATAACATTGATTCCCTTGACAGGGATACTATTTTGCTAACCATAGAGCATATTAAAGACGTAGTCTTATATATGAGGGATGCACAGAGGGACATTTGCCGGCTGGCATCTAGAATTAATGCTAGGTCCATTTCTGCCAGGAGAGTATTATGGACTCGGCAGTGGACAGGTGATGCTGATTCTAAAAGGCACATGGAAGTTTTGCCTTATAAGGATGAGGAATTGTTTGGGGACGATCTCTCGGACCTCGTATCCACAGCAACAGCTGGGAAGTCGACTTTTTTACCTCGGGTTCCCTCACAGCCTAAGAAAGCACCGTATTATCAAGTACAGTCCTTTCGGCCTCAGAAAGGCAAGCGGGTCAGAGGCGCGTCCTTTCTGCCCAGAGGCAGGGGTAGAGGGAAAAAGCTGCACCAGACAACCAGTTCCCAGGAACAAAAATCCTCCCCTGCTTCCACTAAGCCCACCGCATGATGCTGGGGCTCCACAGGTGGAGCCAGGTGCGGTGGGGGCCCGTCTCCGGAACTTCAGCGACCAGTGGGTTCGCTCACAGGTGGATCTCTGGGTTCTACAATTGGTATCTCAGGGATACAAGCTGGAGTTCGAGACGTCTCCCCCTCCCCGTTACCTCAAATCAGCCTTGCCAGCTACTCCCAAGGAAAGGGAGGTAGTACTGGCGGCAATTCACAAGCTGTACCTCCAGCAGGTGATAATCAAAGTTCCCCTCCTTCAACAGGGACGGGGTTACTATTCCACAATGTTTGTGGTACCGAAACCAGACGGTTCGGTGACACCCATCCTAAATTTGAAATCCTTGAACACTTATATAAGGAAGTTCAAGTTCAAAATGGAATCGCTCAGGGCGGTTATTGCAAGCCTGGAAGAGGGGGATTTTATGGTGTCACTGGACATCAAGGATGCTTACCTACATGTCCCCATTTACCCACCTCACCAGGAGTACCTCAGGTTTGTGGTACAGGACTGCCATTACCAATTCCAGACGTTGCCGTTTGGTCTGTCCACGGCACCGAGGGTATTTACCAAGGTAATGGCCGAAATGATGATACTCCTTCGAAAGAAGGAAGTTATAATTATCCCGTACTTGGACGATCTCCTTATAAAGGCAAGGTCCAAGGAGCAGTTGTTGGTAGGGGTAGCACTATCTCTGGAAGTGCTACAACAGCACGGCTGGATTCTAAACATTCCGAAGTCACAGCTGGTCCCTACGACACGCCTGCTGTTCCTAGGGATGGTTCTGGACACAGAACAGAGAAAAGTGTTTCTCCCGGAGGAGAAGGCCAAGGAGCTGTCATCTCTAGTCAGAGGCCTCCTAAAACCAAAACAGGTGTCTGTGCATCACTGCACGCGGATCCTGGGAAAAATGGTAGCTTCCTACGAAGCGATTCCATTGGGCAGGTTTCATGCAAGAACCTTTCAGTGGGACCTGTTGGACAAGTGGTCCGGATCGCATCTTCAGATGCATCGTCTGATAACCCTGTCTCCAAGGACAAGGGTGTCTCTGCTGTGGTGGCTGCAGAGTGCTCATCTTCAAGAGGGCCGCAGATTCGGCATACAGGACTGGGTCCTGGTGACCACGGATGCCAGCCTTTGAGGCTGGGGAGCAGTCACACAGGGAAGAAACTTCCAAGGACTATGGTCAAGTCAGGAGACTTCCCTGCACATAAATATTCTGGAACTAAGGGCCATTTACAATGCCCTAAGTCAGGCAAAACCCCTGCTTCAAAACAAGCCGGTACTGATCCAGTCAGACAACATCACGGCGGTCGCCCATGTAAATCGACAGGGCGGCACGAGAAGCAGGACGGCGATGGCAGAAGCCACAAGGATTCTCCGATGGACGGAAAATCACGTGTTAGCACTGTCAGCAGTGTTCATTCCGGGAGTGGACAACTGGGAAGCAGACTTCCTCAGCAGGCACGACCTCCACCCGGGAGAGTGGGAACTTCATCCCGAAGTCTTTCAAATGATTGTAAACCAGTGGGAAAAACCACAGGTGGACATGATGGCGTCCCGCCTAAACAAAAAGCTAGAAAAATATTGCGCCAGGTCAAGAGACCCGCAGGCGATAGCTGTGGACGCTCTGGTAACACCGTGGGTGTACCGATCGGTTTATGTGTTCCCTCCTCTTCCTCTCATACCAAAGGTACTGAGGATAATAAGGAGAAGAGGAGTAAGAACTATACTCATTGTTCCAGATTGGCCAAGAAGAACGTGGTATCCGGAACTTCAAGATGTCAGAGGACCCATGGCCTCTACCGCTCAGACTGTACCTGCTGCAGCAGGGGCCCTGTCTGTTCCAAGACTTACCGCGGCTGCGTTTGACGGCATGGCTGTTGATCACCGGATCCTGAAGGAAAAGGGCATTCCGGAGGAAGTCATTCCTACGCTGATAAAAGCTAGGAAAGAAGTAACCGCGAACCATTATCACCGCATATGGCGAAAATATGTTGCGTGGTGTGAGGCCAGGAAGGCCCCAACGGACGAATTTCAGCTGGGCCGGTTCCTGCACTTCCTACAGTCAGGGGTGACTATGGGCCTTAAATTGGGTTCCATTAAGGTCCAGATTTCGGCTCTATCGATCTTCTTCCAGAGAGAATTGGCTTCACTACCTGAAGTTCAGACTTTTGTTAAGGGAGTGCTGCATATTCAGCCCCCTTTTGTGCCTCCAGTGGCACCTTGGGATCTCAACGTGGTGTTGGATTTCCTAAAGTCACATTGGTTTGAGCCACTGAAAACCGTGGATTTAAAATATCTCACGTGGAAAGTGGTCATGTTGGCCTTGGCTTCGGCCAGGCGTGTTTCAGAATTGGCTGCTTTGTCATGTAATGGGTCGGCCGATTTACGATGACAAGAGAGTCATACTGCAGGCTGCGCTCCATAGGCTTCTAACCACAAAGGGTGTTGATCCCTGTTTTTCACATATCATTTGAATCAGGACAGTTCTCAGGCCTTTGTTTTCTTTTCACGTTCCGAAGCCAGTTGGCTCGGACAGGCCTATTCTGGCCTTGGAATCCTTTTAGTCTGTGATTGCTAGTTTGAATAAGAAAGGGAGTTTTACGTGTCCCTTGTCTTCAGAGATGCCTGTTTACTGATTTCCGTTGGACGGGCTTTTCTCAGATTCGCATTACAGGATTCTCATTTTCACTGTCAGTCCTTTCCTCTCGGTCTCTCTTCCGCTCCCACAGTGTTTAGGAAGATCATAGAATAACTCTTTTTCAAGGGCAGTGGGTGACGTTGGTTCCCTAATGGGACAATTTACTGCTACTATCCCACTCTGTACATTAGGTGGCTTCTGAATATCCGAAGGATCCAGGAGCTTCTGATTCGACACAGATCCAATTTATGCTCCGCATAGACGTTTCTCAACACGGTCCGTCAGAGGATTTTTCCTTCCTCGGCACCAGGTACTCTATTCCTTCAGTCAAGTGGCGACGCAATGAGTGGTCGCCTCCATTCCTCTCTGAGCGGGGGGACAACAATCTTCTTTCCAGGTCAAGCCACCAGATCAGACTCCCGGGTGAGGGAACATTCCCCGGAGTTTTGTCAGCTGGTCCGCTGTGGGCGGAGATTTCGGATCGACCTCAGGGAGTTCTGACGGACTCTTTAACCCTTTATTACTCTCGGACGTGAGCTCTGGCGGCAGTAGCCGAGGAGGCCCTCAGGGCTCCGGGGAGTTTTCTGGTTATTCTATCCTGCCTCCTTTTCTATTTCTACCTCATGTTCGGTAACACAGGAGGGAATTATGTGTGCTAGTCCTCTCGGTGGCGCTGGTTGGGCCACGCATGACTTGAAGATACAGATACGCCTGTTGTCAGTAGAGGAGCCTTGGCTCCTACATCGACTGGACTGTCTACTTCAACAGGCTCCTTTTTTTCTCTTTGTTCAATCTTACACTGGTTTCGTTTAACCGTGTGACTGTTCACGAGACCTCAGAAGGGAGGAGTTCCCTAGTTCGGTTAGGCCTACTGGGCCCCGATTTCAGAAGTCTGTTACCTCTTCTCGCTTTTGCCACTTTTGGAAAACTTTATGGGACATAATAAGGATAAGAGGGGTTTTTCCCCTTCTTTCAGTTACCATTCATCTTTGGTTTCTCTGGGAGGTTTTGCTCCGCTGCGCTTCAAACCACACTGACCGGAATTTTAGGTCTCTGCCTTTTTCGGTTTTTCTTCCAAATGAGATTAGCCTAGCGGCCGTAAGTTCGGCCTCTTTTTTTAGGGAGTACTCTATTGGCAACTCCCCTGGCTGAGCTTCGGCCTCAGCGGTCGTTTCTTCCAGAGGGGATGTCCATTTTTTCATATAAATCTGACACTAGTGTTTTTCAATCCTCTCTGAATGTTGTCAGGGCTCGCCGACTCTCTCTACAGAGGTCTCAGGCTATTCGATGAAGTGTTTTTCTTCTTTGTTCTGTACGATGCTCCCGTACTAAATAGCCGGGGTCCCAGCATACGCTGGGCCGTTGGATACATCTGACCATCAGACAGTCTTCTTGGCGGTAACTAGGGAGCCTCCGTTTTCCATTTCAACGCACTTTACGCGCATTGTAAGACCTTCGAGGGCGGCTGCCCGTGGGGTCTCCATGAATATTTTGTCGGGCGGCTTCTTGGTCGAACCAACATTCGTTTTGTCAAATTCTACAAGTTTGACACTTTTGCGGCCTCTTCATCACCGTTTGGCCGAGCAGTTTTTACAGGACCCTCAGCGCTTTCCCACCCGTTTTTGGGAGCTCTGGGACGTCCCCATTGTAACTACACTCCAGTGGCCCCTAGTGGATGAAGGAGAAATCAGGATTTTGGTACTTACCGATAAATCCCTTTCTCCGATTCCACAGGGGCCACTGGACGCCCGCCCAGCGCTGTTCCTCCTGGGTTTTTGCTTAACGGTTTGCAGATCACCATATGACTGCTTGTTGAGTTCAGGCTAGCCTGGTTTTTGTCAGGTTCTGTTCCAGGTTTAGTTTGTGTTCTCCTGGTTTACAGGGCGTCGTTAACCTCCTCTACCTTAAGGTTTGTTTATTACAGCTCTCCTCGGGCACAGTTTTACGTAGACTGGCTTGGAGGGGAGATAGTAGGGGAGGAGCTAGCCACAGTGTGAGAATTTTTAAAGTGCCAGCTCCCAATTACTACCTACTATTTCCCCATTGTAACTACACTCCAGTGGCCCCTGTGGAATCGGAGAAAGGGATTTATCGGTAAGTACCAAAATCCTGATATTAGAAACACGAAAGAATCCGGATAAACGGTTTTCTATACCTCACAGATTTAAGTCTAGTTACCCGTTTCCAGAGTCTGTGACAGCTACATGGGAGAATCCGCCATTGGTGGATTCGTCTGTGTCTAAACTTACAAAGTAATTAACCATACCAGTACCAACTGCTACTACGCTTAAAGACCCGTCGGACCGTAAAATAGAAGCTATGCTGAAGTCCATGTATACAGCAGCAGCAGGAGTGTTGCTTAGACCTGGGTTGGTTGGCATTTGGGTAACGAAGGCGTTAATGGTATGGATAACAGAACTCAAGTCTGCCCTACGTGACGATCACCTTATACTTCTTGCTGATCAAATCTGGGAAGCTGCTGATTATCTATGTACAGCTTCTACTGACGTCTGTCAGCTCACTTCTCGTCTTTCATCCTCGCTAGTTACAGCACGACGAGCACTCTGGCTGGGGTGGTCTTCAGTATGCCGGCGGTCGGGCTCTCGGCGACCAGCATACCGGTGCCGGGAGCCCGACAGCCGGCATACCGACACTTATTCTCCCTCGTGGGGGTCCACGACCCCCCTGGAGGGAGAACGCGCGCCACCATGCCCGTGGCGAGCGCAGCGAGCCCGCAAGGGGCTCATTTGCGCTCGCCACACTGTCGGTAAGCCGGCGGTCGGGCTCCCGGCGCCGGTATGCTGGTCGCCGGGAGCCCGACCGCCGGCATATCGTAGTGAACCCCTCTGGCTGCGGTCTTGGCAAGCGGAGGTCAAAAAAGGTATAGAGGCATTACCTTACGGTGGCGAGAAGTTGTTTGGTCCTGAATTGGACAAATGGATTTCTGAGGCCACGGGAGGAAAATCTATTTTCTTACCATTGCCTCCAACAGTAACTACACGGAGATACTCTGGACCGGCGTTCAAATCCTTTAGACCTCCGTCCTTTCGCGGGCGTGGCAGAGGAACAGCCACGCCTGGTAGACGAGGTCGTGGACATGGTTTCCAAACCAACACAAGTCGTCAGGACGCTAAGGTCACTGACAAGCCAGTGGCAAGACGGGCTCCCAGCCCATCTCGGATCTCCAATTGTGGGAGCACGCCTTCAGACGTTCCAGTTGTCGTGGCTCCAGACGTCCACAGATGGGTGGATCCGCAATTTAGTGTTAAAAGGTTACAAGATAGAGTTCGAATGTCTCCCGCCACTGCGGTTTTTCAAGACAGGACTGCCAGTGTCGGACGACAAGAAGGCGGTTCTGCAAATTGCTATTCAGTCTCTGCTGGATTCAGCAGTTTTGATTCCGTTCTCTGTACACCAACAAGGTCAGGGTTATTATTCCAGTCTGTTTGTGGTACCAAAGCCGGATGGCTCGGTCAGGCCAATATTGAACTTAAAGGGTCTCAATCGGTACGTCACTTACTACAGATTCAAGATGGAATCTCTGCGGTCAGTAATTGCAGGTTTAGAGCCACATGAATTCATGATTGCACTGGATCTCAAGGATGCATACTTACACATTCCGATTTGGCCACCTCATCAGAGGTTTTTGCGGTTTGCAATACAGCAAAACCATTATCAGTTTCAGGCTCTACCGTTTGGCCTATCGTCAGCGCCTCGGGTATTCACCAAAGTGATGTCTGTGATAGCTCATCTCAGATCTCTGGGAGTGATAATAGTTCCGTACTTGGACGATCTGCTCATCAAAGCTCCGTCTCACCAGATGCTCCTCCAACATGCGTTGCTAACGTACAATGTACCGGTTCAGCACGGTTGGATTGTCAACTTCAAGAAATCACATCTGATTCCGTCTCAACGACTTCAATTCCTAGGTATGATTCTCGATACGGTAAATCAAAGAATTTACCTACCAGAACAGAAAGTACAGGTCATTCGGCATCTGGTACATTTAGTGCTCAGGCCACGCACAGTCTCGGTACATTTGTGCATTCGCCTCTTAGGCACAATGGTGGCGGCTTTCGAAGCACTTCAGAGATTTCACTCACGTCCTTTTCAACTGGATGTGCTCGCACAGTGATCGAGCTCGCATCTGCAGATTCACCACAGGGTGAGTTTGTCACCACAGGCCAGAGTCTCTCTACTCTGGTGGCTCAAAGTACACAATCTAACCGCAGGGAAACGGTTCGGCGCCTGGAATTGGATAATTCTAACGACTGACGCGAGCCTCAGAGGTTGGGAAGCTGTGGTTCAAAAGTGTCAGCTCCAGGGTCTCTGGACGGATCATGAAAGATTGCTGTCTATAAATGTACTGGAACTCCGGGCAATTTACAATGCGCTACGACAAGCAGTGCACATGCTTCAGTTTCAGACTGTTCAGGTGCAGTCAGACAATGCGACAGCGGTCGCATACATCAACAAACAAGGAGGAACGAGAAGCCGCATGGCAATGCGGGAAGTAGCTCGAATCCTCAATTGGGCCGAGCGTCACCAAGTGATATTGTCGGCGGTGTTCATTCCGGGAGTGGACAACTGGGAGGCGGATTATCTCAGCCGTCGGGATTTTCATCCAGGAGAATGGGCATTAAATCCAGAGGTGTTTCACATGTTGGTCCAAAGGTGGGGTTACCCTCAGGTGGACCTGATGGCATCTCGCCACAATCACCAAACACCTCAGTATGTGTCCAGAACGCGAGATCCAAAGGCAGTGGCGGTGGATGCTCTAACCATCGCGTGGCCGTACAGCCTCGTGTACCTGTTTCCGCTGCTCCCTCTGTTGTTAAAACGGATCAAAAGAGAGTCCGCCACAGTCATACTAGTGGCGCCTCATTGGCCGCAGAGAGCTTGGTTCTCGGATCTCCGAGGACTACACGCAGACGATCCTTGGCCGCTGCCGCTATGTCCGGACCTGTTGCAACAGTGTCCGTTCCTTTACCCCGATTTAGCGCGGCTGCGTTTGACGGGGTGGCTGTTGAGACCGCCCTCTTAAGAAGAGAGGGCATTCCAGAATCGGTTATACCAACCATGTTACGAGCTAGGAAGCCGGTTACGGCAGCTCATTATTACAGAATTTGGCGTGCCTATATAGCTTGGTGTGAAATTCGGAGGTTTCTGACATCTTTCAAGCTATCCCGTCTTTTGTTATTTCTACAGACTGGGTTAGATGGAGGACTGTGCTTATCTACACTAAAGGTGCAGGTATCTGCGTTGTCCATTTCCTTTCAAAGACGATTGGCTATTTTGCCGTCCGTACACACTTCTGCAAGGTGTCCTCAGAGTAAAGCCTCCATTCACTCCACCTATAGCGCCATGGGACTTGAATCTGGTTTTAGATTTCTTACAGTCTTCATATTTTGAACCTTTACAACAAGTGGATATTAAGTGTCTCACTTGGAAAACAATTTTTCTACTAGCCTTAGCTTCGGCAAGGTGTGTGTCAGATTTGGGTTCCTTGTCATGCAAGCCACCGTATTTGGTGTTTCATGATGACAGAGCGGAACTTCGGACGAATCCCGCTTTCTTACCAAAGGTGGTGTCATCTTTTCACATCAATCAACCAATAGTAGTTCCTGTGTTGACAGGAAATTCTGCAACCTTGGATGTGGTACGCGCATTACGCATTTATGTATCCCGAACGTCTACAGTTCGTAAGACGGATACGTTGTTTGTTCTCTATGATGCTGCCAAGAGGGGTTGGCCAGCTTCTAAGCAGACCTTATCCAGATGGATTAAACTGACAATACGTCAGGCTTACCTTCATGCTAGGTTACAGCCGCCCACATCAGTAACAGCTCATTCCACACGTTCTGTGGGAACTTCGTGGGCAGCTGGTCGTGGGGCTTCTACGACGCAGCTTTGCCGTGCGGCTACGTGGTCATCAGTGCACACGTTTGTGCGCTTTTACAAATTTGATACGTTTGCGGCATCAGCATCTAGCTTTGGCCGCCTAGTGTTACAGGTGCCAAACTGCTCTCCCGCCCACGGGGGAAGCTTTGGTACGTCCCAAGAGTACTCCAGTGACCCCTAGTGGATGAAAAAGAAAATAGGATTTTGGTACTTACCAGGTAAATCCTTTTCTTTGAATCCATAGGGGCACTGGACGCCCACCCAGAGCAGTTTTATCTGGTTTGTGGTAAGTTCAGGGGATCTTATGGTAACACATTCTCACCGACTAGTTCAAAGTTTCAAGTTCTAGCGGTTATAGTGCCAACTGTTTAGTTGTCAGTCACGTTATGTGTCAACTTTATTGTTGTCCGTTATGTTATATGTAATTCTCCATTGTCAACCTCTCTATAGCTCCTGTTCGGCTCAGTAAAAAACACTGAGGTACTCTGGGATATGGAGGGGAGGAGTAGTCTAAATTTTAATTTATTCAGTGCCTTGTTCCTGCGGAAGTCGTCCATATCCCAAGAGTACTCCAGTGCCCCCTATGGATTCAAAGAAAAGGATTTACCTGGTAAGTACCAAAATCCTGTTTTTTTTTTTTTTTTTTTCTGTGTGATTTAGTCACCATATCTCTCCTTTATCTCTGCTAGTGGTGACTACACTGCGCAGGGGTTTGGGTTTAGAGGTATAGTGCTGCTGATAATTGTACTGTGTTACCTCATACTGCAAGTTATATCATGTCTGCTTCTGAGGGTAACGGTTCTGGGGCGGAACACACTGCTGGTGTTGCTGAAGCCACAGACAAATATGAGGAGAATATAGCAGCTGTGGGCTCTGGTTCTGAGGGCTCCTTGCCCCCCAGTGGGACTGTGGCAGCGGAGGCACATACTGACCCACTGTAGGCCGCTTTTTCCACACTTCTGCATACGCTAGTTCATAAACTAACACCCCCTATGGGACCCCCAATGCTGATACAACCGTATGTGGTCCCTGCAGCTAACCCGCCATGGGCGGACGATTTATCTGCTCAATTAAAGAAGTTGAACCAGTCCTTGACTGCTAAAAAGTCTGACCAACGCTCGCCTAAGTCCAAGAGGTCCTCTAAGCGAGCGCTTGTCTCCTCACAATCCACTGCCGTCACTGACACCTCGTCTGATGAAGACGGCACATATACTGACCACACAGGTTCTGACTCGGATACGGCTGATGGGGAGGGTAGTTCACATGTGGATGTTCCTGATCTTTTGGAGGCTATTAAGTTAATTCTGCAGATTACGGATGATCCCGAGCCATCCGTCCCTCCTAAGAAACCAGATAGGTTCAAGCGTCAGAAGGTGAATAAACAAGTTTTACCTCACTCTGATCACCTAGTGGATATACGTTAGGAACCCTGGGAAAACCCGGGTACGAAGTTTGTGCCTCAAAAGAAGATGCTGGCTCGCTATCCCCTCGCACCAGAGCTGTCTGAGAATTGGGAAACGCCTCCTCCAGTGGACTCGCATGTGGCTAGGATGGTGGTTTCCTCAGCTCTACCTGTCACTACCATCACGTCTCTAAAAGAGCCTACGGATAAACGTGTGGAGGGTTGTCTGAAAGCGATTTACACCCTCACTGGTGCTGCACAAAGGCCCACTATTGTAGCTACATGGGCTGCAGAGGCTATTGAAGCATGGGCCTTGGAGTTAGAAGCTGAAATCTCTAATGACCATGCTAGACAATGCTTGTCATATATTGTCACAGCTTCTCGATATATTAAAGAGGTGGCTTCTGATGCCGGTATCCTAGCAGCCAAGGCCTCTACTACGTCAGTCCTGGCTCGCCGGATATTGTGGCTGAGATCCTGGTCTGTGGATCTGGACTCTAGCAAAACCCTGGAGGTACTCCCTTTCAAGGGAGATATTCTGTTTGGGGAGGACTTAAATAAGATGCTGGCTGACTTGGTTACTGCCAAAACTGCCTGTCTGCCTAATACCGCTCCTTCTGTGTCGAAGGCTAAAGGTACGTCCTTTCGTCCTTCAGGTAAAGCAAAAGGTCAGGCGTACCTTAAGCAGGCCCGCACTTCCAAACCTGGTAAGTCGAAGCCCAAAAGAGCCTGGGCTGCCCGTCAGCCAGCTGCCAAGACCGATAAGCCTGCCACATGACGGGGCAGGCCTCCCCTGGGGGGATCCCAGGGTGGAGGGCCGACTTCTAGGGTATACCCAGGAATGGTTGAAGACAACTTCAGATGCCTGGGTACGGGAAGTCGTCACTCGAGGTTACGCCATAGCCTTAAAACACCGACCCCCTCATCGATTTTGCCAGACAGACGTCCCTTTGGACCAGACAAAGGCTAAAACTCTTCACTCGGTGGTACAGACCCTCCTGGATACAGGAGTCGTAGTACAAGTGCCTCTTGCTCAGAGGGGCCGGGGGTACTATTCTACGCTGTTTAGTCCCGAAACCAAATGGGTCCTCCCGGCCCATTCTCAGCCTCAAGGCATTGAACAGGTTTGTGAAGATTTCCAAGTTCCGTATGGAAACTCTTCGCTCTATAGTTCTGGCCTTGGAACCTTGGGACTACATGGTCTCCCTGGACATACAGGATGCTTACCTGCATATTCCTATAGCAGTGTCACATCAACAATACCTGGATGTTGCCAATAGCAAACCTCATTTCCAGTTTCGGGCATTACCTTTTGGTTTAACAACGGCTCCGCGAGTCTTCACCAAAGTTATGGCGGTGATGACGGTGGTACTCTGCCGTCAAGGGGTCAGGATACTGCCGTATCTGGACGACTTGTTAATCCTGGCAAATTCCCCAGATCTTCTCCTGCGTCATCTGGATATGACGGTCCGGTTTCTACAAGCCCACGGGTGGCTCATCAACTGGAAGAAATCCTCCCTGGTCCCTGCTCAGAGCATGGTGCACCTGGGAACGCTGTTGGACACTCACAACCAGAGGTTGTTCTTGTCTCAGGAGAAAGTCCTGAAGCTTCAGGACCGGATTCATTGCTTCCTTTTTTGTCCGCAAGTGTCGATACATTCGGCAATGCAGGTGCTGGGCCTCATGGTATCAGCATTCGAGATGGTGGAGTATGCTCAATTCCATTCTCGCCCCTCCAGAGGCTGATTCTAGCCAAGTGGGACGGCCTGCCTCACCGGGTCAGATCTCAAATTATCTTATTGACTCCGGAGGTCCGTCTGTCGCTGCTTTGGTGGCTCCAGGACCAACAATTGTGCAGGGATCGTCCCTTCTGGATATCCAACTGGGTCCTGTTGATGACAGATGCCAGTCTAAGAGGTTGGGGTGCGGTGCTGGAGCAGCACTCCATTCAGGGTCGGTGGACCCAGGAGGAATCTCTCCTCTCGATCAACATTCTGGAATTGCGGGCGGTCTTCAATGCGTTGAACCTAGCCCAGCATTTAATTCAGAACCGTCCTGTTCAAATACAGTCGGACAACGCCACCACAGTGGCTTACATAAATCATCAAGGCGGCACTCGAAGCCGTTTGGCAATGAAGGAAGTTTCACGTATTCTACGTTGGGCGGAACGCCATCTACCGGCCATATCGGCAATATTCATTCCGGGAGTCCTGAATTGGGAAGCGGACTTTCTCAGTCGTCAGGACGTACATGCCGGCGAGTGGGGCCTCCATCCAGAAGTGTTTCAAGTCCTAGTGGAAAAGTGGGGTCTTCCAGATGTAGATCTGATGGCGTCTCGACACAATCGCAAGGTTCCGGTCTTCGGAGCAAGGACAAGAGATCCTCAAGCAGCATTCGTGGATGCGCTGGCGGTGCTGTGGAGGTTTCGGCTGCCGTATGTGTTCCCTCCGGTGTCACGCCTGCCCAGGGTAATTCGGAAGTTCAAGCAAGAAAGAGGAAATCTGCTTCTCATAGCTCCGGCGTGGCCCAAACGGCACTGGTTCTCAGACCTGCAAGGCCTATCGTCGGACCGTCCATTTCTACTTCCACAATGCCCAGACCTCTTCGTTCAGGGCCCCTGTGTCTACCAGGACCTAGCCCAGCTGTCTTTGACGGCATGGCTCTTGAAGCTTCCGTCTTGAGGGCTAAAGGGTTTTTCTGCAGAGGTCATTAAAACTATGTTGCGGGCCCGGAAACCGGCTTCTGCTGGGATTTGTCATAGGGTCTGGCATTCTTACTTTGTTTGGTGCGCATCTAACAATTATGACGCTTCCAAGTTTAGTACAGCCAAACTTTTGGCTTTTCTGCAGCAAGGCCTAGATTTAGGCCTGCGTCTGGCCTCCCTTTAAGGTTCATATTTCTGCCTTGTCTGTGTGGGTTCAGAGAAAAATTGCGACTTTGCCCGATGTTCATACTTTCACTCAGGGTGTGTTGCGTATCCAACCTCCCTATGTCCCGCCTGTGGCTCCTTGGGACTTGTCGGTGGTTTTGGAGGCGTTGCAGGAGCCTCCATTTGAACCCCTTGGTTCAGCTGACCTTAAGTGGCTTTCCCTTAAGGTGGTGTTCTTGCTGGCTATTGCCTCTGCTTAGAAGAGTCAGATCTGGGTGCCTTGTCTTGTAGTTCCCCATATCTGATTTTTCACCGTGACCGGGTGGTTCTTAGGACTTGTCCCGGATATTTACCTAAGGTGGTTTCTTCGTTCCACCTTAATCAGGAGATTGTGGTTCCGGCCTTTGTCTCTCCTGATTTGTCTCCCAAAGAGCGGTCTTTGGATGTGGTACGGGCTCTCCGTATCTATGTGAAGAGAACTGCTTCTATTCGAAAATCTGATTCTTTGTTTTGTTTGGATTTCACAAACGTGGCTGGCCTGCTCACCAGCAGACCCTGGCCAGATGGATTAGAATGGTGATTGCACATGCTTATGTGAGGTCTGGTCTGTCAGCTCCTGCTCACATTATGGCCCATTCTACTCGGTCTGTTGGACCTTCTTGGGCGGCCCAACGTGGTGCGACCCTTGATCAATTGTGCAAGGCGGCTACGTGGTCCTCAGGGAACACTGTCACAAGGTTCTATGCCTTCGATACTGCCGCTTCCCAGGATGCTTCCTTTGGACACCGGGTTCTTGTGCCCGCTACAGTGCATCCCCTCTCATAAGGAACTGCTTTAGGACATCACCATTGTCCAATCCTTGTGGAGCCCAGTGTACCCCGCAGCAGAAAACGAGTTTTCTGGAAAGAACTTACCTTTGTTAAAACTCTTTCTGCGAGGTACACTGTGCTCCACAAGGCGCCCACCCTGGCGCACTTAGCTTCTTTGGGTTGGTATGGCATTAGCCGCTGACACTTCTTCTGTCGTGAGAGTGTTGTGTATGTGGCTACTAACCGTTGTCTCTTTTCCTGCTACTGCATTGGGCTGGTTAACTAAAAACTGAGCTCCTGTGCTGGGAGGCGGGGTGATATAGGAGGCGGCGCTATGCATTCTGGGAACAGTCAAAGCTTTGAGCCTGTTGGTGCCTCGGATCAAGATCCTATTCTACACCCCATTGTCCAATCCTTGTGGAGCCCAGTGTATCTCGCAGAAACAGTTTTAACAAAGGTAAGTTCTTACCATAAAACTCGTTTTGCCCAGCTGGCAGACACTGATACCGACACGGACACTGACTTGAGTGTCGACTATAGCGATGCCAGATTAGATCGAAAACTAGCAAAGAGCATTCAGTACAAGATTGTGGCAATAAAAGACGTATTACATATCACTGAGGACCCTACTGTTCCTGATACTAGGGTCTGTATGTATAAAGGAAAGAAACCTGAGGTAACATTTCCTCCCTCTCATTAACTGAACCCGCTTTGTGAAAAGGTTTGGGAAAATCCTGACAAAGTTTCAGATTCCAGTGGCGTATCCGTTTCCCTCTGGGGATAGGGAAAAATGTGAGTCACCCCCCGTTGTGGACAAAGCTCTATCACGGCTGTCCAAAAAGGTGGCTCTTCCGTCCCCTGACACGGCAGCCCTAAAGGATCCTGCGGATCGTAGGCAGGAAAATATATTTAAATCCATTTATGTCGCCACGGGTACGCTACTCAGACCAGCCATTGCATCTGCGTGGGTGAGTAGTGCTATCGAAAAATGGGCAGATAACTTGTCATCTGAAATAGATACCCTGGATAGGGATAGCGTACTTTTGACACTAGGTTTTATCAGGGACGCTGCAGTCTACCTAAAGGAAACTGCGAGGGATATTGGCCTCTTGGGATCAAGGGCCAATGCCATGGCAGTCTCAGCTAGGAGATCATTGTGGATTCATCAATGGAATGCTGATGCTGACTCTAAGAAAGCTATGGAGTCTCTACCGTATAAAGGTGGTGTATTGTTTGGTGACGGCCTCGCTGACTTGGTATCTACGGCTACCGCGGGTAAGTCATAATTTTTTACCTTATGTGCCTGCACCACAAAAGAAAGCACACCACTATCAGATGCAGTCCTTTCGGCCCAATAAATACAGAAAAGGCAGAGGGCCTTCCTCTTCCTTCCTTCCTTCCTTCCTTCCTTCCTTCCTTCCTTCCTTCCTTCCTTCCTTCCTTCCTTCCTTCCTTCCTTCTCGAGGAAAGGGAAAAGGTAAACGATCACCGGCCTTGGCCGGTTCCCAGGAGCAGAAGTCCTCCCCGGCTTCTGCCAAATCCACCGCATGACGCTGGGGCTCCTCTGCGGGAGTCCACACCGGTGGGGGCACGTCTCGGGCTCTTCAGTCAGTTCTGGGCTTGTTTGGCCCTGGACCCATGGGTTTTAGAAATAGTGTCCCAGGGGTACAAACTGGAGTTTCAAGACGTTCCCCCTCGCCGATTTTTCACATCTGCCTTGCCAGCTTCTATTCCGGACAGGGAGGTGGTATGCGCAGCAATACAAAAATTGTGTCACAATCAAGTCATTGTCCGGGAGATCCCCGTCGCAACAGGGAGATGGCTTTTATTCAAGCCTGTTCGTGGTCCCGAAGCCAGACGGCTCAGTAAGACCAATCCTGAACCTCAAATCCCTCAATTTCTCTGACGTCCTAGTGGATGCTGGGGACTCCGTCAGGACCATGGGGATAGCGGCTCCGCAGGAGACAGGGCACAAAATTTAAAAGTTTGACCACTAGGTGGTGTGTACTGGCTCCTCCCCCTATGACCCTCCTCCAAGCCTCAGTTAGGTTTTTGTGCCCGTCCGAGCAGGGTGCAATCTAGGTGGCTCTCATAAAGAGCTGCTTAGAGTAAAAGTTTTGATAGTTTTATTATTTTCAGTGAGTCCTGATGGCAACAGGCTCACTGCAACGAGGGACCTAGGGGAGAAGAAGTGAACTCACCTGCGTGCAGGATGGATTTGCTTCTTAGGCTACTGGACACTAGCTCCAGAGGGACGATCACCGGTACAGCCTGGATGGGTCACCGGAGCCGCGCCGCCGACCCCCTTGCAGATGCCGAAGTAAGAAGAGGTCCAGAAACCGGCGGCTGAAGGCTTTTCAGTCTTCATGAGGTAGCGCACAGCACTGCAGCTGTGCGCCATTGCGCTCAGGCACACTTCACACCGGCGGTCACTGAGGGTGCAGGGCGCTGGGGGGGGGCGCCCTGGGCAGCAATGTTAATACCTTTCTGGCTAAAAAGAATACATCACATATAGTCCATGAGGCTATATGGATGTATTTCACCCCTGCCAGGTCTCCGAAAAACCGGGAGAAGAGCCCGCCGGAATAGGGGGCGGGGCCTATCTCCTCAGCACACAGCGCCATTTTCCTACACAGCTCCGCTGCTAGGAAGGCTCCCAGGCTCTCCCCTGCACTGCACTACAGAAACAGGGTAAAAAACAGAGAGGGGGGGCATTTTTTGGCGATATTATATATATTTAAGCAGCTATAAGGAAACAACACTTATATAAGGTTGTTCCTATATAATTATAGCGCTTTGGTGTGTGCTGGCAAACTCTCCCTCTGTCTCCCCAAAGGGCTAGTGGGGTCCTGTCTTCTATCAGAGCATTCCCTGTGTGTCTGCTGTGTGTCGGTACGTGTGTGTCGACATGTATGAGGACGATGTTGGTGTGGAGGCGGAGCAATTGCCGGTAATGGTGATGTCACCCCCTAGGGAGTCGACACCGGAATGGATGGCTTTGTTTATGGAATTACGTGATAATGTCAGCACGCTGCAAAAGTCGGTTGACGACATGAGACGACCGGCAAACCAGTTAGTACCTGTACAGGCGTCTCAAACACCGTCAGGGGCTGTAAAACGCCCTTTGCCTCAGTCGGTCGACACAGACCCAGACACGGACACCGAATCTAGTGTCGATGGTGAAGAAACGAACGTATTTTCCAGTAGGGCCACACGTTATATGATCACGGCAATGAAGGAGGCTTTGCAGATCTCTGATACTGCAAGTACCACAAAAAGGGGTATTATGTGGGGTCTGAAAAAACTACCTGTAGTTTTTCCTGAATCAGAGGAATTGAATGACGTGTGTGATGAAGCGTGGGTTACCCCTGATAAAAAACTGCTAATTTCAAAGAAGTTATTGGCGTTATACCCTTTCCCGCCAGAGGTTAGGGCGCGCTGGGAAACACCCCCTAGGGTGGACAAGGCGCTCACACGTTTATCCAAACAAGTGGCGTTACCGTCTCCTGATACGGCCGCCCTCAAGGATCCAGCTGATAGGAGGCTTGAAAATACTCTAAAAAGTATATACACACATACTGGTGTTATACTGCGACCAGCAATCGCCTCAGCCTGGATGTGCAGTGCTGGGGTGGCTTGGTCGGATTCCCTGACTGAAAATATTGATACCCTGGATAGGGACAGTATTTTATTGACTATAGAGCAATTAAAGGATGCATTCCTTTATATGCGAGATGCACAGAGGGATATCTGCACTCTGGCATCAAGAGTAAGTGCGATGTCCATATCTGCCAGAAGAAGTCTATGGACACGACAGTGGTCAGGCGATGCGGATTCCAAACGGCATATGGAAGTATTGCCGTATAAAGGGGAGGAATTATTTGGGGTCGGTCTATCGGATTTGGTAGCCACGGCAACAGCCGGGAAGTCCACCTTTTTACCTCAAGTCCCCTCCCAGCAGAAAAAGACGCAGTCTTTTCAGCCGCAGTCCTTTCGTTCCTATAAGAACAAGCGAGCAAAAGGACATTCATATTTGCCCCGAGGCAAAGGAAAGGGTAAGAGACTGCAGCAAGCAGCCCCTTCCCAGGAGCAGAAGTCCTCCCCGGCTTCTGCAAAGGCCTCAGCATGACGCTGGGACCTTACAAGCGGACTCAGGGGCGGTGGGGGGTCGCCTCAAGAATTTCAGCGCACAGTGGGCTCACTCGCAGGTAGACCCCTGGATCCTGCAGGTAGTATCTCAGGGTTACAGGTTGGAATTCGAGAAGTCTCCCCCTCGCCGGTTCCTAAAATCTGCTTTGCCAACGTCTCCCTCAGACAGGGCGACGGTATTGGAAGCCATTCACAAGCTGTATTCTCAGCAGGTGATAATCAAGGTACCCCTTCTACAACAGGGAAAGGGGTATTACTCCACGCTATTTGTGGTACCGAAGCCGGACGGCTCGGTAAGACCTATTCTAAATCTGAAATCTCTGAACCTGTACATACAAAAATTCAAGTTCAAGATGGAGTCACTCAGAGCAGTGATAGCGAATCTGGAAGAAGGGGATTTTATGGTGTCCTTGGACATCAAGGATGCTTACCTTCATGTCCCAATTTGCCCTTCACACCAAGGGTACCTCAGGTTCGTGGTACAAAACTGTCATTATCAGTTTCAGACGCTGCCGTTTGGATTGTCCACGGCACCTAGGGTCTTTACCAAGGTAATGGCCGAAATGATGATCCTTCTTCGAAGAGAAGGCGTATTAATTATCCCTTACTTGGACGATCTCCTGATAAGGGCAAGATCCAGAGAACAGCTGGAGGTCGGAGTAGCACTAACTCAAGTAGTGCTCCAACAGCACGGGTGGATTCTGAATTTTCCAAAATCCCAACTGATCCCGACGACACGTCTGCTGTTCCTAGGGATGATTCTGGACACTGTTCAGAAAAAGGTATTTCTTCCGGAGGAGAAAGCCAGGGAGTTATCCGAACTCGTCAGGAACCTCCTAAAACCAGGGACAGTGTCTGTGCATCAATGCACAAGAGTCCTGGAAAAAAGGGTCTCTCTGCTATGGTGGTTGCAGAGTGCTCATCTGTTAGAGGGCCGCAGATTCGGCATACAGAACTGGGTCCTAGTGACCACGGATGCCAGCCTGAGAGGCTGGGGAGCGGTCACACAAGGAAGAAACTTCCAGGGCGTGTGGTCAAGCCTGGAAACGTCTCTTCACATAAATATACTGGAACTAAGAGCAATCTACAATGCTCTAAGCCTGGCAAAACCTCTGCTTCAGGGTCAGCCGGTGTTGAACCAGTCGGACAACATCACGGCAGTCGCCCACGTAAACAGACAGGGCGGCACAAGAAGCAGGAGGGCAATGGCAGAAGCTGCAAGGATTCTTCGCTGGGCGGAAAATCATGTGATAGCACTGTCAGCAGTGTTCATCCCGGGAGTGGACAACTGGGAAGCAGACTTCCTCAGCAGACACGATCTTCACCCGGGAGAGTGGGGACTTCATCCAGAAGTCTTCCACATGATTGTAGTCCATTGGGAAAGACCAATGGTGGACATGATGGCGTCCCGCCTCAACAAAAATCAGTGTATGTGTTCCCTCCTCTGCCTCTCATACCCAAGGTACTGAGAATTATACGGCAAAGGGGAGTAAGAACGATACTAGTGGCTCCGGACTGGCCAAGAAGGACTTGGTACCCGGAACTTCAGGAGATGCTCACGGAAGATCCGTGGCCTCTACCTCTAAGAAGGGATCTGCTTCAGCAGAGACCGTGTCTATTCCAAGACTTACCGCGGCTGCGTTTGACGGCATGGCGGTTGAACGCCGGATCCTAAGGGAAAAAGGCATTCCGGAAGAGGTCATCCCTACCCTGGTCAAAGCCAGGAAGGAGGTGACTGCACAACATTATCACCGCATTTGGAGAAAATATGTTGCATGGTGTGAGGCCAGGAAGGCCCCGACAGAGGAATTTCAACTGGGTCGATTCCTACATTTCCTGCAAACAGGATTATCTATGGGCCTCAAATTAGGGTCCATTAAGGTTCAAATTTCGGCCCTGTCGATTTTCTTCCAGAAAGAATTGGCTTCAGTTCCTGAAGTCCAGACTTTTGTAAAAGGAGTACTACATATACAGCCCCCGGTTGTGCCCCCAGTGGCACCGTGGGATCTCAATGTAGTTTTGGATTTTCTCAAATCCCATTGGTTTGAGCCACTCAAATCGGTAGATTTGAAATATCTTACATGGAAAGTAACCATGCTACTGGCCCTGGCTTCAGCCAGGAGAGTGTCAGAATTGGCGGCTTTATCGTATAAAAGCCCATATCTGATTTCTCTGACGTCCTAAGTGGATGCTGGGGACTCCGTCAGGACCATGGGGAATAGCGGCTCCGCAGGAGACAGGGCACAAAAGTAAAAGCTTTAGGTTCAGGTGGTGTGCACTGGCTCCTCCCCCTATGACCCTCCTCCAAGCCTCAGTTAGGTTTTTGTGCCCGGCCGAGAAGGGTGCAATCTAGGTGGCTCTCCTAAAGAGCTGCTTAGAGTAAAAGTTTTATTAGGTTTTTTATTTTCAGTGAGTCCTGCTGGCAACAGGCTCACTGCAACGAGGGACTTAGGGGAGAAGAAGTGAACTCACCTGCGTGCAGGATGGATTGGCTTCTTAGGCTACTGGACACTAGCTCCAGAGGGACGATCACAGGTACAGCCTGGATGGGTCACCGGAGCCGCGCCGCCGACCCCCTTGCAGATGCTGAAGAGAGAAGAGGTCCAGAAATCGGCGGCTGAAGACTTCTCAGTCTTCATGAGGTAGCGCACAGCACTGCAGCTGTGCGCCATTGCTCTCAGCACACTTCACACCAACGGTCACTGAGGGTGCAGGGCGCTGGGGGGGGCGCCCTGGGCAGCAATGTACATACCTATACTGGCTAAAAATACATCACATATAGCCTCTGGGGCTATATGGATGTATTTAACCCCTGCCAGATTGTCAGAAAAACGGGAGAAGAAGCCCGCCGAAAAGGGGGCGGGGCCTATTCTCCTCAGCACACAGCGCCATTTTCCCTCACAGAACTGCTGGTGGGAAGGCTCCCAGGCTCTCCCCTGCACTGCACTACAGAAACAGGGTTAAAACAGAGAGGGGGGGCACTTATTTGGCGATATGATTATATATTAAGATGCTATAAGGGAAAACACTTATATAAAGGTTGTCCCTGTATAATTATAGCGTTTTGGTGTGTGCTGGCAAACTCTCCCCCTGTCTCCCCAAAGGGCTTGTGGGGTCCTGTCCTCTATCAGAGCATTCCCTGTGTGTGTGCTGTGTGTCGGTACGTGTGTGTCGACATGTATGAGGACGATGTTGGTGAGGAGGCGGAGCAATTGCCTGTAATGGTGATGTCACTCTCTAGGGAGTCGACACCGGAATGGATGGCTTATTTAGGGAATTACGTGATAATGTCAACACGCTGCAAGGTCGGTTGACGACATGAGACGGCCGGCAAACAAATTAGTACCTGTCCAGGCGTCTCAAACACCGTCAGGGGCTTTAAAACGCCCATTTACCTCAGTCGGTCGACACAGACACGGACACTGACTCAAGTGTCGACGGTGAAGAAACAAACGTATTTTCATTTAGGGCCACACGTTACATGTTAAGGGCAATGAAGGAGGTGTTACATATTTCTGATACTACAAGTACCACAAAAAAGGGTATTATGTGGGGTGTGAAAAAACTACCTGTAGTTTTTCCTGAATCAGATAAATTAAATGAAGTGTGTGATGATGCGTGGGTTTCCCCCGATAGAAAATTATTGGCGGTATACCCTTTCCCGCCAGAAGTTAGGGCGCATTGGGAAACACCCCTTAGGGTGGATAAGGCGCTCACACGCTTATCAAAACAAGTGGCGATACCGTCTCCAGATACGGCCGCCCTCGAGGAGCCAGCTGATAGGAGGCTGGAAAATATCCAAAAAAGTATATACACACATACTGGTGTTATACTGCGACCAGCGATCGCCTCAGCCTGGATGTGCAGCGCTGGGGTGGCTTGGTCGGATTCCCTGACTGAAAATATTGATACCCTTGACAGGGACAGTATTTTATTGACTATAGAGCATTTAAAGGATGCATTTCTATATATGCGAGATGCACAGAGGGATATTTGCACTCTGGCATCAAGAGTAAGTGCGATGTCCATATCTGCCAGAAGAGGTTATGGACACGACAGTGGTCAGGTGATGCAGATTCCAAACGGCACATGGAAATATTGCCGTATAAAGGGGAGGAGTTATTTGGGGTCGGTCCATCGGACCTGGTGGCCAGGGCAACAGCTGGAAAATCCACCTTTTTTACCCCAAGTCACATCTCAGCAGAAAAAGACACCGTCTTTTCAGCCTCAGTCCTTTCGTCCCCATAAGGGCAAGCGGGCAAAAGGCCAGTCATATCTGCCCAGGGATAGAGGAAAGGGAAGAAGACTGCAGCAGGCAGCCCATTCCCAGGAACAGAAGCCCTTCACCGCTTCTGCCACGCAGTGGGCTCACTCGCAAGTGGACCCCTGGATCCTACATGTAGTATCCCAGGGGTACAGATTGGAAATTCGAGACATCTCCCCCTCGCAGGTTCCTGAAGTCTGCTTTACCAACGTCTCCCTCCGACAGGGAGGCAGTATTGGAAACAATTCACAAGCTGTATTTCCAGCAGGTGATAATCAAAGTACCCCTCCTACAACAAGGAAAGGGGTATTATTCCACACTATATTGTGGTACTGAAGCCAGACGGCTCGGTGAGACCTATTCTAAATCTGAAATATTTGAACACTTACATACAAAGGTTCAAATCAAGATGGAGTCACTCAGAGCAGTGATAGCGAACCAGGAAGAAGGGGACTATATGGTGTCCCTGGACATCAGGGATGCTTACCTCCATGTCCAAATTTGCCCTTCTCACCAAGGGTACCTCAGGTTCGTGGTACAGAACTGTCACTATCAGTTTCAGACGCTGCCGTTTGGATTGTCCACGGCACCCCGGGTCTTTACCAAGGTAATGGCCGAAATGATGATTCTTCTTCAAAGAAAATGGACGATCTCCTGATAAGGGCAAGGTCCAGAGAACAGTTGGAGGTCGGAGTAGCACTATCTCAAGTAGTTCTACGACAGCACGGGTGGATTCTAAATATTCCAAGATCGCAGCTGTTTCCGACGACACGTCTGCTGTTCCTAGGGATGATTCTGGACACAGTCCAGAAAAGGGTGTTTCTCCCGGAGAAGAAAGCCAGGGAGTTATCCGAGCTAGTCAGGAACCTCCTAAAACCAGGAAAAGTGTCAGTGCATCATTGCACAAGGGTCCTGGGAAAAATGGTGGCTTCTTACGAAGCGATTCCATTCGGCAGATTTCACGCAAGAACTTTTCAGTGGGATCTGCTGGAAAAATGGTCCGGATCGCATCTTCAGATGCATCAGCGGATAACCCTGTCTCCAAGGACAAGGGTGTTTCTTCTGCGGTGGCTGCAGAGTGCTCATCTACTAAAGGGCCGCAGATTCGGCATTCAGGACTGGGTCCTGGTGACCACGGATGCCAGCCTGAGAGGCTGGGGAACAGTCACACAGGGAAAAAATTTCCAGGGAGTGTGATCAAGTCTGGAGACTTCTCTCCACATAAATATACTGGAGCTAAGGGCAATTTACAATGCTCTAAGCTTAGCAAGACCTCTGCTTCAAGGTCAGCCGGTATTGATCCAGTGGGACAACATCACGGCAGTCGCCCACGTAAACAGACAGGGCGGCACAAGAAGCAGGAGGGCAATGGCAGAAACTGCAAGGATTCTTCGCTGGGCGGAAAATCATGTGATAGCACTGTCAGCAGTGTTCATTCCGGGAGTGGACAACTGGGAAGCAGACTTCCTCAGCAGGCACGACCTCCACCCGGGAGAGTGGGGACTTAATCGGGAAGTCTTCCACATGATTGTGAACCGTTGGGGAAGACCAAAGGTGGACATGATGGCGTCCCGCCTGAACAAAAAACTGGACAGGTATTGCGCCAGGTCAAGAGACCCTCAGGCAATAGCTGTGGACGTTCTGGTAACACCGTGGGTGTACCAGTCGGTGTATGTGTTCCCTCCTCTGCTTCTCATGCCCAAGGTACTGAGAATTATAAGACGGAGAGGAGTAAGAACTATACTCGTGGCTCCGGATTGGCCAAGAAGGACTTGGTACCCGGAACTTCAAGAAATGCTCACAGAGGACTTATGGCCTCTGCCGCTAAGAAGGGACTTGCTTCAGCAAGTACCATGTCTGTTCCAAGACTTACCGCGGCTGCGTTTGACGGCATGGCGGTGGAACGCCGGATCCTAAGGGAAAAAGGCATTCCGGAAGAGGTCATTCCTACCCTGGTCAAAGCCAGGAAGGAGGTGACCGCACAACATTATCACCACATGTGGCGAAAATATGTTGCGTGGTGTAAGGCCAGGAAGGCCCCACGAAGAAATTTCAACTCGGTCGATTCCTGCATTTCCTGCAAACAGGAGTGTCTATGGGCCTCAAATTGGGGTCCATTAAGGTTCAAATTTCGGCCCTGTCAATTTTCTTCCAGAAAGAATTGGCTTCAGTTCCTGAAGTTCAGAAGTTTGTCAAGGGAGTACTGCATATACAACCCCCTTTTGTGCCTCCAGTGGCACTGTGGGATCTCAACGTAGTTCTGGGATTCCTCAAATCACAGTGGTTTAAACCGCTCAAATCTGTGGATTTGAAATATCTCACATGAAAAGTGACCATGCTGTTGGCCCTGGCCTCGGCCAGGCGAGTGTCAGAATTGGCGGCTTTGTCTCACAAAGCCCATATCTGATTGTCCATTCGGACAGGGCAGAGCTGCGGACTCGTCCCCAGTTTCTCCCTAAGGTGGTGTCAGCGTTTCACCTGCACCAGCTTATTGTGGTACCTGCGGCTACTAGGGACTTGGAGGACTCCAAGTTGCTAGATGTTGTCAGGGCCCTGAAAATATAGGTTTCCAGGACGGCTGGAGTCAGGAAAACTGACTTGCTGTTATCCTGTAGGCACCCAAAAAACTGGGTGCTCTTGCTTCTAAGCAGACGATTGCTAGTTGGATGTGTAGTACAATTCAGCTTGCACATTCTGTGGCAGGCCTGCCACAGCCAAAATATATAAATGCCCATTCCACAAGGAAGGTGGGCTCATCTTGGGCGGCTGCCCGAGGGGTCTCGGCTTTACAACTTTGCCGAGCTGCTACTTGGTCAGGGGCACACCCTGGCTGAGGAGGACCTGGAGTTCTCTCATTCGGTGCTGCAGAGTCATCCGCACTCTCCCGCCCGTTTGGGAGCTTTGGTATAATCCCCATGGTCCTGACTGAGTCCCCAGCATCCACTTAGGACGTCAGAGAAAATAAGAATTTACTTACCGATAATTCTATTTCTCGTAGTCCGTAGTGGATGCTGGGCGCCCATCCCAAGTGCGGATTGTCTGCAATACTTGTACATAGTTATTGTTACAAAAATCGGGTTATTATTGTTGTGAGCCATCTTTTCAGAGGCTCCGCTGTTATCATGCTGTTAACTGGGTTCAGATCACAGGTTGTACAGTGTGATTGGTGTGGCTGGTATGAGTCTTACCCAGGATTCAAAATCCTTCCTTATTGTGTACGCTCGTCCGGGCACAGTATCCTAACTGAGGCTTGGAGGAGGGTCATAGGGGGAGGAGCCAGTACACACCACCTAGTGGTCAAACTTTTAAATTTTGTGCCCTGTCTCCTGCGGAGCCGCTATCCACATGGTCCTGACGGAGTCCCCAGCATCCACTACGGACTACGAGAAATAGAATTACCGGTGAGTAAATTCTTATTTTCTACCTGAGAATTCAAATTCAAGATGGAATCTCTCCGTGCAGTGATCTCCAGTCTGGAGGAGGGGGATTTTATGGTGTCTGTAGACATAAAGAATGCCTACTTACATGTTCCCATTTATCCTCCACATCAGGCTTACCTGAGGTTTGCAGTTCAGCATTGTCATTACCAATTTCAGACGTTGCCGTTTGGTCTGTTCACGGCTCCGAGGGTTTTCACCAAAGTAATGGCCGAAATGATGGTTCTCCTGCGCAAACAAGGAGTCACAATTATCCTGTATTTGGACGATCTCCTGATAAAGGCGAGATCCAGGGACCAATTACTGGAGAACATTACGCTCTCCCTGACAATTCTGCAGCAACATGGTTGGCTCCTAAACGTGCCAAAATCACAGTTGGATCCGACGAGACGGCTGTCGTTTTTGGGAATGATTCTGGACACAGAATTACAGAGTTTTTCTTCCAGTGGAAAAGTCTCTGGAAATTCAGAACCTGGTCAAACAAATTCTGAAACCAGCAAGAGTATCGATCCATCAATGCACTCGGTTGCTGGGGAAGATGGTGGCGGCCTACGAGGCCATTCAGTTTGGCAGATTCCATGCCAGAGTGTTTCAGTGGGACCTGTTGGACAAGTGGTCTGGGTCCCATCTGCACATGCACCGAAGGATAATCCTGTCTTCCAAGACCAGAATCTCACTCCTGTGGTGACTGCACAGCTCTCACCTAGAGGGACGCAGGTTCGGGATCCAGGACTGGATCTTAGTGACCATGGATGCGAGTCTCCGAGGCTGGGGAGCAGTCACACGGAGAAAGCTTCCAGGGAAGATGGTCAAGCCAGGAAATTTGTCTACACATAAACGTTCTGGAGTTAAGGGCCATTTACAACGGCCTTCTGCAAGCGGAACATCTTCTTCACAATCGGGCCATCTTGATTCAGTCGGACAACATAGCAGCAGTAGCGTACATAAACCGCCAGGGCGGAACAAAGAGCAGAACGGCAATGGCAGAGGCCACAAAGGTTCTCTGCTGGGCGGAAAGGCATACAAGCGCTCTGTCAGCGATCTTCATTCCAGGAGTGGACAACTGGGAAGCAGACTTCCTCAGCAGACACGATCTCCATCCAGGAGAATGGGGTCTATGCAGAAGTGACAAGTCTTTGGGTAATTCCTCAAATAGACATGATGGCGTCTCGCCTCAACAAGAAACTTCAGAGATATTGTTCCAGGTCGAGAGACCCTTAAGCAATAGCAGTGGACGCCCTAGTGACACCGTGGGTGTTTCAGTCAGTGAATGTGTTTCCTCCACTTGCACTCGTTCCAAAAGTGATAAAGATCATTAGACGAACAAAGGTTCAAGCGATCCTCATTGTTCCAGACTGGCCAAGGAGGGCTTGGTATCCAGATCTTCAGGACTTACTCATAGGAGCTCCCTGGCCTCTTCTTCTGAGGGAGGATCTGTTACAGCAGGGGCCGTGCGTGTTCCAAGACTTAACGCGACTTCGTTTGACGGCTTGGCGGTTGAACGCCGGATCCTAGCCCGAAAGGGTATTCCCAAGGAAGTCATCCCCACTCTTATTCAGGCCAGAAAAGGAATAACGTCTAAACATTACCACCGTATTTGGAGAAATTACGTGTCTTGGTGTGAATCCAGGAAGGCTCCTACGGAAGAATTTCAGTTAGGACGTTTTCTCTATTTTCTACAAGCTGGTGTGGATGCGGGCCTAAATTTGGGCTCAATTAAAGTACAAATTTTAGCCTTATCGGTTTTCTTCCAAAAACAATTGGCTTCCCTTCCAGAAGTTCAGACTTTCGTGAAAGGCGTGTTGCACATCCAACCTCCCTTTGTGCCCCCAGTGGCACCATGGGATCTTAACGTGGTGTTGCAATTCCTTCATTCTCATTGGTTTGAACCTTTACAGAAGGTAGAGTTGAAATTCCTCACTTGGAAAGTGGTCATGCTGTTTGCCTTGGCATCCGCAAAGCGAGTGTCTGAATTAGTGGCCTTGTCTCACAAGAGCCCTTTTTTGATCTTCCATGAAGATAGAGCAGAGTTGAGTACTCGTCAGCAATTTCTGCCGAAAGTAGTTTCGTCGTTCCATTTGAACCAACCTATTGTGGTGCCAGTGGCTACTGACGCCTTGCTGGAATCGAAGTTTCTCGATGTACTCAGAGCTTTGAAAATTTATGTCGCCAGAACGGCTCAGTTTAGGAAAACGGAGGCTCTGTTTGTCCTGTATGCTCACAACAAGATTGGGGCTCCTGCTTCCAAGCAGACTATTGCGCGCTGGATCTGTCATACGATTCAGCATGCTCATTCTACGGCTGGATTGCCGTTACCGAAATCAGTGAAGGCCCATTCTACCAGATAAAGGTGGGCTCGTCCTGGGCGGCTGCCCAGGGGGTTTCGGCATTACAACTTTGCCGAGCGGCTACTTGGTCGGGTTCAAACACCTTTGCGAAGTTCTACAAGTTTGATATCCTGGCTGATGAGGACCTCATGTTTGGTCAATCGGTGCTGCAGAGTCATCCGCACTCTCCCGCCCATTCTAGAGCTTTGGTATAACCCCATGGTTTTTGATATGACCCCAGCATCCTCTAGGACGTATGAGAAAATAGGATTTTAATACCTACCGGTAAATCCTTTTCTCTTAGTCTGTAGAGGATGCTGGGCGCCCGTCCCAGTGCGTACTGTATCTGCAGTTTTTTGTTATGTTTCAACGCATGTTGTGTTACGTTTTTATTCAACCTGTTGCTGACGTTGTTCATGCCGTTGACTTGCGTTATATTGAATGCCATGTTGTACGGCGTGCTTGAGGTGTGAGCTGGTATGCATCTCACCTTGGTTTAACAATAAATACTTTTCCTCGAAATGTCCGTCTCCCTGGGCACAGTTCCTATAACTGGAGTCTGGAGGAGGGGCATAGAGGGAGTAGCCAGTTCACACCCTTTGAAAGTCTTAAAGTGCCCATGTCTCCTGCGGATCCCGTCTATACCCCATAGTTCTTGATGTGACCCCAGCATCCTCTACGGACTAAGAGAAAAGGATTTACCGGTAGGTATTAAAATCCTATTTTTCTATGTCCTCAATACAGTCCTTTCGGGCCACAAAAACTAAAGTCCAAGCCGCCTACCACTTTCTTCAGAGGTGGCCGGGCAAAATCCAAAAAACCTGCGCACACAGGTTCCCAGGAACAGAAGCCTGCCTCTGTTTCCTCAAAATCGTCAGCATGACGGTGGACCTCACAGCTTGGAGAACGTGCAGGTGGGAGCGAGACTCAGTCACGTCTGGGTGTCATCTAGAACTGGTTTCCTGGGTATAGGATAGTGTCCCAGGGGTACAGACTGGAGTTTTAAGAGCTCCCCCCTCACAGATTCTTCAAATTAGGCTTTCCGGCTTTGCTGACGGAAAGGGCTATCCTAGAGGAAGCCATTCAAAAATTGGAAAGGTCAGATGTCATTGTTCCAGTTCCACCTCATCTGAAAAACAAGGGTTACTATTCAAACCTATTTGTGGTACAGAAATTGGATTGTTCAGTCAGACCAATTTTGAACCTGAAATCGTTAAACCCTTATCTGAAGGAATTCAAGTTCAAAATGGAATCTCTGAGAGCGGCGATCTCAGATCTGGAGGAGGGAGAGTTTCTGGTATCCCTGGATATCAAGGATGCGTACCTCCACATTCCGAATTAGCTGCCCCACCAGACTTATCTCAGATTTGCGCTGTTGGACTGTCACTATCAGTTCCAGGCTCTGCCATTCGGCCTCTCCACAGCACCGAGGGTGTTCACCGAGGTTATGGCAGAGATGATGGTTTTTCGCAGCAGGCAGGGAGTGAATATAATTCCATACCTAGAAGAGCTGCTGATAAAAGCGTCCTCCAGGGAGAAGTTGTTGTAGAGCATTGCTCTCACGACTCGACTGCTCAGGGATCACGGATGGATCCTGAATCTTCCAAAGTCACATTTGGAACAGACAAGGAGATTGTCTTTCCTAGGGATGATCCTCGACACGCAAGTGCAGAGGGTATTTCTACCGGTGGAGAAAGCGTTGGTAATACAATCGGATTGGTTCGAGCCTCTACAGGAGGTTGAGGTCAAGTTTCTCTCTTGGAAGGCGGTCACACTGTTGCATTAGTTTCTGCTAGGCGTGTGTCTGAATTGGGGGCATTGTCCTGCAAGAGCCCCTACTTGATTTTCCATGAAGATAGAGCTGAGCTCAGGACGCGTCAGCAGTTTCTTCCAAAGGTTGTGTCGGCTTTTCATATCAACCAACCTATTGTGGTGCCAGTGACTCCTCAAAATCCTTGGATGTTGTGAGGGCTTTGAAGATTTATGTGAAGAGAACTTCTCGTCACAGAAAGTCGGACTCTCTGTTTGTCCTTTATGACCCCAACAAGGTTGGGTGTCCTGCTTCTAAGCAGATGATTTCTCGCTGGATCAGGTTCACTATCCAGCATGCTAATTCTACGGCAGACTTGCCGTGTCCAAAATCTGTTAAGGCTCACTACTCGTAAAGGTGGGTTCTTCCAGGGTGGCTGCCGGTGTCTCTTGAGCAGCAACTTGGTCAGGGTCGAACACGTTTGCTAAGTTCGATACTAAGCGCCTTGAGTCCTGTTGGAGAAAGTGCGCTATATAAATAAAATTATTATTATTATTATTACTTTGGCCTCTGAGGACCTAAAGTTTGGTCAGTCAGTTCTGCAGGAGCCTCCGTGCTCTCCCTCCCGTTCTGGGAGCTTTGGTACATCCCCATGGTACTAATGTGGACCCCAGCATCCTCTAGGACGTAAGAGAAAATAGTATTTTAATTACTTACCGGTAAATCCTTTTCTCGTAGTCCGTAGAGGATGCTGGGCGTCCGCTCAGCGCTTCGTTATCCTGCTATGGTTCATTCAGTTCTGCTTTGTGCTTGGTTTAGTACTGTTGTTACTTGGTTAAGTAATGTTGCTGTGCTTGCAAGCTGGTTAGCTTGGTTTGCTTTGTATGTGTGAGCTGGTGTGAATTTCACCACTATCTGTGTAAATTCCTTCTCTCGAAGTTGTCCGTCTCCTCAGGCACAGTTTCTAGACACTTTCTGGTAGGAGGGGCATAGAGGGAGGAGGCAGCCCACACTATCAAAGTCTTAAAGTGCCCATGGCTCCTAGTGGACCCTTGGACCCTTCTATACCCCATGGTACTAATGTGGACTCCAGCATTCTTTACGGACTACGAGAAAAGGATTTACCGGTAGGTAATTAAAATCCTATTTTTAGTGTAGAAGTGTTGCTGCCAGTTGTCCCCTTTCTTCAGGAGGACCAACCCCAGTTTTGCAGGTTGCGTTTCTCTCATCAGCTGTAGTGTCATGTTCATTTTTTCTGAGTTAATCACATTGGGGTCAATTCAATTCGATGACTAGTTGCCAATTCCACTAGTTTACTTAAGATTTGTCGACAATTGGAATTCCCACCAATTCAATTGTCGCCAATGTGACTGTTTAGTCGGCGATGGATATACAATTCCTGACAATTTGTTCTCCCTATAGGTTATAATGGTCAGACCAATTCAATGAACTCGCGGGTGGGGAGAGAGTTCGAATTTCCGACAATTTTAGACTTAAACTCTCCCTTTTTTGACAAATTTTTGTTTTGAATATAATACTAAGCTATTTAGAAATGCTGTAAATAGGTCTAATTTTTCAATCCAACACATTTATATTCCCACTGGCTAGTTTAGCAAGTGGTTTGTCCTTCTCCCTACTTAGTTGTTTCAACTAACATATCTTGCTGCAATAGAGGATTTCATGTGAAGGAGGAAGGACAGAATGCACCTGATTGGAGTTTTAAGAGGATGCCAATCAAATCTTATCGTATAGTACATGATTACACAACTAGGACAGCAATGTGTTTTGTGCCGCAGCGCACCGCAAACAACATTGCAGCGGGGCAGTTATGTCAGAGAATGCTGGTTCTCCCTACAAAACAGCAGGTTTAAGTTGCGAGAACCGGCATTCTCTGATTTACGGAGCGCTAAATTGACTAGCTGCGGGAGCCCCCTACTGGCACTATTCAATCCGTGCTGAAACTGAATTTACCCCTTCGAAAAACATTTTACTTAATTTAATATTATTTTCGGAATTTTGAAATAAACATTTGGACTTGCGGTGCTGTGAAAAAAATTCTGATACTCAGGTGGCGATACAAAAAAGTTTGGAAAACCACTGCACTACACTACTAAATAAAATAAAAAAACACTTTACTACTGCTGCTACTCTACACCGCTCACCCTGCACACACTACAGTACTGCTGCTAATCTCTACTCCCGGCCCCACCTACAGTACACTACAGCCCCATACACACAGGGAGATTTCCCCAGAGATGTGTGCTGAGTGAGGAGGGGGGGAGTCGCTCATGTCACCCAGCGGTGAAATGAGTGATGTGCTAGATTGAGCCAGCATGCAGGCTCAATCTAGCACCAGCGATAGTGAAGCGGGGGCCGCGCATTGCTATCGCTGTGGGGGTACACACGGAGAGATCCGTGCTTAACTTCTAAGCAATCTAGTCAGATTGCTTAGAATTTAAGCACCGATCTCTGTGTACCCCCCTTACCTCTCACCCAATACACTACTTCACTCCCTTCCCTGCATAATCTGTCACTACCCTGCACTGCACCCCCCTCCCCGCACACATTATCTTGCACCCCCATCCCCACAAACACTATACTACAGCCACTACCCTGCGTCCCACTCCTCACACCTAGTACACTAGGCCGACAATCGGTTGATCGGCAGTTCATGCTACCATATTAGTAACCTACTCTTAGTGCACATAGACCCCTGAGTGTTTACTATATGAGAACATAAGACATTTGCACAGGGGCAATTTCCAAAGTGAAAAGGGCAAACACATATGCATGGACAAATGTACTGCAGGTCAGTATTTTTGTAACTTTGGAAGTAATTTGGAGTTGGGTACATACCCATTTGCATACTGAAATATCCACATTTGACCTGTGCATGCTTACCTCTCAACCAACACTCGTGTGTGGAATGGCAGACCGGTGGTAAGCATACTGGCAGCGGAATCCCGGTGGGGGGCGAGTACAGCGAGCCCCTTGCGGGCTCTCTGCGCTGAGGGCTCGGTGGTGCCCTGCGCTCACCACGGCTTCTATTCCCACTCTATGGGTGTCATGGACACCCACGAATGGGAATAGTCCCTGTTGGTTGGCATGCCGACTGCCGGGATTGTGAGGGTGCGGGATGTAGGGGGAGGTCATGTGACTGTCCGTCTCCTGACCGCCAGTCACATGAATACATCCCCCCAACACTCCCTTCCCCACACACAGTATACTATTACCCTGCATACCCCTCCCCGCAAACACTACTGCAGCTACCCTGCACCCTCTCAATGCACACACACCACTACTTCTCACTGTACACACCCTCCCCTGCATACTACCGCCGAACAAGTGGATACCTTTAAATACCTGGGTTCAACTATGAACGGTCAACAGATAGCCACTACAAGTGACATCACGAGTGCCACAGCTGCTTTTGCAACTCTGAAAAAAGGCCTCTGGGACCAAAAGGACATTACCATTGCCACAAAAATTAGGGTATTCAACATATCAGTTAGAACAAATTTACTTTATGGATCAGAATAATGGCAATACTTAAAAACGACCTAACAAAGCTGGAATGTTTCCAAATGAGGTGCTTACGAAATATACTTTAAAAAAAACCGAATGAACCAGAGAAATTAAAACATCCGAAAACTATTCAAAGACCAACCCACAGTTGAATCCTATATTAAAAGACAGCGTTTAAAGTGGTTTGGACATGTCTGCAGAATGGAGCCTAAAAGAATACCATACCAGTGCCTAAATACTGTAACACATTCCTGAGGAATGGAAAATAGTAAGTGATACGCCAAAGAAAACATGGCAAAAGTCGATTGCCCAAGATCTTCAACCATTACACTTCCATATTGATGATGCCAAGCAAGCCGCCCTAAACCAATCCCAGTTACATGTGATTATTAGAGATTCCCTGCCTTTGGCTGTCACAGTGCCAGCAAGCTTAGCCTACTGGTGCCAACGACAATTAAGTCACATTATAAAGCGATGATTGAGGTTTTTCCACACTTCCACAGAACAATTTACTGCTTCCCACTGCTGCTACCATTCCTTTCACGTCCGTACCAAAATGGTTGTGGCTTCTACTCCAAAGTCTTGCCTTAACATTACATTCCTGGGAGTAAAAGGAGGGAAAATAAGTCTCCTCACTGTCCCTTCCCCCGGCTTGCATATTTAAGTCACACTAAATACAATATCCCTCCCTGAAGTGAATTTCAGACTATAAAAATAAAATAAAAAAATCCACATTCCTGACAATTGAATTCCCGGGAGTTTGCAAATTCCCGACAATCATATTTAAGTCAGACTAATTACAATATCTCTCTCTGAATTGAATTGCAGACTAAAAAATACATTCCTGACAATTAAATTCCCGTGATGCACGGGAGTTTGTAAAGTCAGGAATTTGAAGACAAACTGTCACTGAATTGAATTGACCCCATTGTTTCTAGTCTTAAGGTGCCTAGAAAGTAAGGGTGTGGTATGTTACATAGACTAGACTTATGTCGACAGTAAGTAGGTCGACAGGGACTGTAGGTTGACATGTACTAGGTCGACATGAAAAAAGGTCAACATGAGTTTTTTTTTTTTTTTTTTAGTATTTTATTTTATTTATTGTTTTTGGTGTCGTTTTCTTTGTACAGTGACCGGGAACCCCAATTAGTTCACCGTGTCCCCTTGCATGGCTGGCTTCGCTCGCCATGCTTCGGGCAAGGTGCCTCGCTCCGCTACCGCTGTGCTCGGCACAGGTTACCGTTCCCAATTTTAGTCCACGTGGATTGTAAAGTATGAAAGTTCAAAAATGAAAAAAAAAAAAAAAAATTGTGAAAAACTCATTTAGACCTTTTGTCATGTTGACCTAGAGTCCCTGTCGACCTAGAAACCATGTCGACACTGTCAGTCAATAGTGGTAGACCTAGACAGCGTCGACCTAAGTCTTGTCGACCCAAAGACTGGATCCCGAAAGTAAACAACGTCACTCATTTTCACCCTTCCTGAGCGATGTCATTCACTTTCTCGGCAAGTGTGTATGCCGCCGCTGCCGAGCGATGCGCTACCCCGTGGGTCGTTAATGTCCATCGCAGTCTGCCGTGCATGCACCTCAATTTGGACTGGCGTCCAAAAGCTGCATGCCTGGCTGCTGCTTGACGTCACTGAGCAATATGGTCGTCATATTGCTTAGTATGTACGCCCTGCTGCCAACGTCCCCAGCAGGGAAGGGAACACACTAGGTGATGTTGCTCCACCTTGGGAGTAGTAGGGTATGCCGGCGGCCGGGCTCCCGGCTGCCAGCATACCGGGCGCCGGAATCCCAACAGCTGGGCGAGCGCAAATGAGCCCCTTGCGGCAACGCTGTGCTCGCCACGCTGCGGGCACGGTGGCGTGCTACGCTATCTATTCTCCCTCCCGGGGGGTCGTGGACCCCCCAAGAGGGAGAAAGGGTCGGTATGCTGGCTGTCGGTATTCCGGCGTTTGTATACTGTGCGCTGGGATCCCGACAGTCTGCAAACTGAAGACCACCCCCCACATTTACTCTTCATATAGCTAGTTATGGTAAATGCCCACCTCATAACATAACACATTAAATGCATCTTTAACTACATTCACAAGACATTACTGCAGACCTAAAGTTGCAGCTAAATTACTATTTCCCATGTACCAAGTGCAAATTTCTCAAATGGAGTGTATCTGTGTTGTATCATGAATATTTACTTATCATTACAGATTTTCAATGGTCACTTATGCGGTTTTGTTAATGAGGAATTACATAGTAAAAACTGAAATTTTCCGCTGCTGTGAGCAAAAATCTGAAAATCTCCACTGTTGTTAAAATACATAGCAATGAGTGTGTTCAGCAAACTGAAAATTCAGACTTCATGCCGATTTCAGCCCTATACAGAGTTAGATGCGCAAATTGAATGTAAAATAAGGCTTGAATAAAAAAAAACTATGCATAGTCGGCTGCAAACCGTTTTTATGACGCATCTTACGTTTGTTAATAGTTAGAAATTGTATTCTTTTACAAAGCTGCACTGTTTGAAGGATTTATTTAGTGTAACCCCCCCCCCCCCCCTATATATCCATCCTATTTGCCTAGTGTTGGTAGCATAAAAATTGGCTGATGAAAAGTGTGGGGTATATCCAAAATCGCTACTACTTTTCCTAAGTTGTGGGGGACAGCATTTTCTTTTGCAGGCTTGACCCTCCCTCCCCACCCCTAGGGAATACAGCTCTGTGCTATACATGTATAACCAGGGGCCACCTTGTGGGTAGAGTCTTGATTTCCTGACTAAACCTGAGAAGTTTACTTGTTCTGCAGCCTTTCTTCCAGTACCCATTTTCAACCAGAAGAAAAGAAATAGACAACCACTAACCTCAGTTCCTCAAAAAAATGATTCAAGTTATCCTGGCATTAATCTAGGCTATGAAAGTTTGGGCTTCTCTTCCATGGTACCAGGTATCCATTTTGTATGTACTTTAGCTTTGTATCTGCGGCTTTGCGGATTTTTCTGTAGTAAGCATGTACCCTCTACTATTAATATATGATAAAATTGCAGCAATTTTTAAATGAAACTAATACTGCAAACTGATGCAAATGCGGAGAATAATTTTATAATCTGATCAGTCTGTACAGTGTTCGGTACTGTAAAATTTGTTAATATTTTAGTTTAATAGTTAATTTACAAAGTAACAGGTTCCTACAAATAATGAACTACTGTACGTGACTGTAGTTATTACCCTTTTTGAAAGTAGTTTCTGCTCATTCATATTTCTCTTACGTCCTAGAGGATGCTGGGGTCCACATTAGTACCATGGGGGTATAGATTGGTCCACTAGGAGCCACTGGCACTTTAAGAGTTTGAGTGTGGGCTGGCTCCTCCCTCTGTGCCCCTTCTACCAGACAGTTTAGAAAATGTGCCCGGAGGAGCCGGTGACGGCTAGGGGAGCTCTACATAGTTTCTCTAGTAAAAGCAACAAATAAAGCGCTGTATTACCAGAATCTTTTGATAAAAATAAATTTATTTATCCCACCATATCCTATAGCAAAAATACATATAATTAAAACAAAAAGACAAAAAACACACACGGCCGGTGTCAATGATTAATTAAAATATTCCAATAAAAACACCAACAATAGTCATATAATTAGAGGATTCAAAACTTCTAAATATTCTCCTGAGGAAGCCGCCGATAATAAAGGCGGAGAAACGCGTTGAGAAGGGACACACGGGTCCGGATCTGACAGCTAATACTCTGAGGGGACACTATGGACTGACTTGCGGCACGTACTTATTGAGGCTCCAAGGAGGGAACGCTTTATGGTGAGAACAGCCAGTTCCATTGGGAGTGCTCTAACTGCATCAGCAAGGAAATAAGGTCCGCCGAATTACTGTGTCCCGTACCCTATTTAAGAGGTGACGATTTGCTTGAGACCTAGCTATTAACACCATGAATACTAACTGCTGAAAATGTTGAATTACATTGATTACTAATACACTAATCATGGACTATTGATTTACTAACATCTGCGGAACTCATGAAATAATGTTAAAGAATAACCAATAATCACCTGAGTGAGAGCTGAATATATCAATGTTTATTTATCCACCAGTGAGAGCTGATTGGGCTCTAATTAAGGGACTGTGCCTCTAATAGGATAGTTGGAGAAGACTGCTGGATATATTAAAGGATCACAGATACTAATCAGAATATTGGTAAAAGTTTAGATCAACATACCATTCTGAATCAAATTGAGCTCGAGTTAAGAAAGTGTCTGGCTAAACGGAGGATTATAATATTCAATAGAGATTAATACTGCAGTTCAATTTTAGGTGAATTATTGTTTTCAGAGTCGTAATTTGACTAATAGTAATATGAGTATTACGTATTTCTGACTTGTCTGATATTAATCATGCTTAAGGGCTCAATTGAGTATCACAGATTTGGAATAGTTGCAGTGAATATTGGTCATTAAGATTGGATTCTTTTTAACTGCTGAGCTTGGGGTGACTTTGTTACCCTGACTAAACCTAAATTAATTACTTCATATTTAGAAGTTTTGAATCCTCTAATTATATGACTGATTCATTGTTGGTGTTTTTATTGGAATATTTTAATTAATCATTGACACCGGCCGTGTGTGTTTTTTTGTCTTTTTGTTTTAATTATATGTATTTTTGCTATAGGACAGGGGTGGCCAACCAGTCAGAAATAAAGAGCCAAACATTTTGTTGGGCACGTCAAAGAGCCGACATCGAGCCGCAGATACACATTCAAAAATGGGGTGTGGCCTTGTGCCTGCTAGGCCACGCCTCTGGTATAAAATACATTTAAAAAACCAGATCCACATAAAATACATTTTTAAAACCAGATTCACATAAAATATATTGAAAAAGCCAGATTCACATAATACACTTCAGCTCCCCCATATGTCACTTCAGCCAGCTACCTCATGTGTCACTCCTGCTAGCACACTCCTACAGTATGTCACTCCGGCCAGCTCCCCCATGAGTCACTCCTGCTAGCACTCTCCTGTGTCACTCCTGCCAGGACCCTGATGTGTCACTACAGCCCCCCCCCCCCCCGAACACATACCTCGTGCCATTGCAGCAGCCCCTTATGTGTCCTCTGTTTGCCAGTGGGTGTCTCACCCCTAGTATCTGGCTCTCTAAGTTCTCAGTCCCCGTAGTGCTGCTGCTGCAGACTGTCTGGCTGGAGTGCAGCAGTTTCCGGATCTGATGTGGTCACGTGACTTCGAGTGCCGGGAGCCACATTTGAATAAAGAAAGAGCCGCATGAGGCTCAAGAGCCACAGGTTGGCCACCGCTGCTATAGGATATGGTGGGATAAATAAATGTTATTTTTATCAAAAGATTCTGGTAATACAGCGCTTTATTTGTTGCTTTTTCTTTTTGTTTTCTGTGGAGATACAGTGATCTCCTTATGAAGCAGCAGTACTCCAGAATCGATTAAATCTTAAAGAGAAAGACTGTCCCTGAATTAGTCAGCGCCCGGTAGATATTTGTATTTATTTTCTCTGGTAAAAGTTTTTTTTAGAGTTTATTATTTTACAGGGAGGCTGCTGGCAACAGCCTCCCTGCTTCGAGGGACTAAGGGGGGAGTAGTGTCCGCCATGCGGGGTCTGAGCCACTATCTCCACTGACAGGACACTGAGCTCCTGAGGCGATCGAACGTTCCCCGCCACATGGGATCGCTCACCCCGGCAGCATGCCGCCACCCCCTTACAGAGCCAGAAGATTAGTGGCGAGTTAGTCACCGGCCCCCCAGGCAAGTGGGGAGCCGGTGTGAAGATGGCAGCAACAGGGTATGGAGCGCAGTACTAACTGCGCTCCTGGGCTCAGCGGTACATAGTGCAGCTCTGTGAGGGGCTCCCTGAGCCAGCGCCTACACCCTACACTGACCTCCAAGCCTGTCAGGGTCCCAGGATTGCTGCCAGCACTTTTCCTCAGGACAGTATAATCTTCAGAAGAGCGGGAAGATGGCGCCATGAAAGGGGGCGGAGCTTCTCAGAGCAGACCCAGCAGCGTTCAGCGCCATTTTCCTGCCTGCAGAAGTGCTGACAGGGAGAGCTGTCCCTCCAGATCAACTCCAGCTGCCTTGTGCGGTACCAGGGGGTTGTAGAAGGGAGGGGGGGGGGGGCGAGGCTGTGTAAAGTCTGTGTAGCCTTTTAAGGTACACAGACTGCGCTGGTAGTGTTATTAGTTCTACCTTAAAAAGTACTCTGTGTAGGTTGGCTCCAATCTCTGTCTCTCTCTGTGGCATGCTTGGGGGGAAAAGTGTCTGACATTTCCCTGTGTGTGTTTACTATCTCAGATAGCTGTGTCTAGGGACACTCTGTCATATGCTGCAGAAGATGTTTCCTCTCAGGAGGGATCCATTCCATGTACACAGGATTGTAATGCTTTGTCTCAGATTCCCATGAGGCCATTAGAATTGTGTTAAATATTAATGACACCACACCTGAGCAGGTTGAGGAGGCTTACTTCACTGACCATAAGAAAGCCTCGCTAACCTTCCCTGCATCTAAAGAATTAAATGCTATATTTGAAAAATCCTGGGAAAACCCGGAGAAAAAATTCCAGATCCCAAAAAGGGTTCCGGTTGCTTTTTTCTTCCCTGAGGAAGATAGGAAAAAATGGGTTAACCCACCTATTGTGGACGCATCTGTCTCCAGACTGTCTAAAAAGGTGGTTTTACCTGTCCCTGGATCTACCTCGTTCAGAGACCCAGCTGATCATAAAATTGACACGACGCTCAAATCCATCAGGAGTGGTGTTAGGACCCAATATTGCCTGTGCATGGATTTCTAAAGCCATAGTAAAGTGGTCAGGCACATTACTAGTGGATTTGGATACAATGGATAGTAGTGACATAGAATTGTTTTTACGTAACATACAGGATTCTGCGGGGTCCATGGTGGAATCCATGAAGGACCTGGGGATGCTGACTGCACGGATATCTTCCATGTCTGTCTCAGCCCGCAGGGGACTCTGGCTGCGCCAATGGTCTGCAGACGCGGAATTCATGAGCAGTGTGGAGAACCTATCCTACACAGGTCAGGCTCTATTTGGGGAAGCGTTGGATGCGTGGATTTCCACGGCAACCGCGGGTAAGTCATCTTTCCTTCCCTCTACTACACCTTCTACGAAGAATCCATTTTCTTCAGCTGTGCCGCAGTCCTTTTCGGACCGCTATGGTAAGAATGTCCAAGCCTCCTACCACTTTCTTTAGAGGTGGTCGAGCAAAATCCAAAAAGCCTGCACCCACAGGCTCCCAGGACCGGAGACCTGCTTCTGGTTTCTCAAAATCCTCAGCATGACGGTGGACCTCAAATCCTGGAGGACGGGCTGGTGGGCGCGAGACTCAGACTTTTCAGCCACGTCTGGGTGTCGTCCGTCCTGGATCCCTGGGTACAGGATATGGTGTCTTAGGGGTACAGACAGCAGTTTCAAGAACTCCCGCCTCACAGATTCTTTAAATCAGGCTTGCCAGCATTGCTGACAGACAGGGCTATCCTACAGTAAGCGATCCTAAAATTGGAAAAGTCACAGGTCATTGTCCCAGTTCCACCTCATTTGCAAAACAAGGGTTATTATTCAAACCTTTTAGTGGTACCGAAACCGGATAGTTCGGTGAGATCAATTTTGAATTTGAAATCGTTGAACCCATACCTGAGGGTGTTCAAATTCTAAATGGAGTCTCTCAGAGCAGTGATTTCAGGTCTGGAGAAGGGAGAATTTCTGGTATCCCTGGATATCAAGGATGCATACCTCCATATTCTGATTTGGCTGACACACCAGACTTCGCTCAGATTTGGCTACAGATTATTAGAAGAAAAAGACAAAAAAATACCTTTTTGGGAGCACTCTTAGAAATCAATTATGAAAAAAGAATAACTCGAAAGAATTTTTGTACTGGTGAATCCTTTAAAACTTAACGTTTATTCGGTTTTCTGTACTAAAATACTGACCATAGGTCTGATTTTTTAAATCTTGATTTACCTGGTGATTTATAAGGATCAAGATATAGTGGGGAAAATATAATTCAGGATGCTCAATCCAAGATTATTTGTGTGCTATATTTTGATAGACCAACTATGTGTCACAACAGGAGAATTCAAATATTCTTACATGTATTGTGTATATTCATCACACATGTTGTTCAAAGATTATTTCTCTAACGTCCTAGTGGATGCTGGGGACTCCGTAAGGACCATGGGGAATAGACGGGCTCCGCAGGAGACTGGGCACTCGAAGAAAGATTTAGTACTACTGGTGTGCACTGGCTCCTCCCTCTATGCCCCTCCTCCAGACCTTAGTTAGAATCTGTGCCCGGCCAGAGCTGGGTGCTTTTAGTGGGCTCTCCTGAGCTTGCTAATAAGAAAGTATTTCTCTGACGTCTTAGTGGATGCTGGGTACTCCGTAAGGACCATGGGGTATAGACGGGCTCCGCAGAAGACTGGGCACTCTTAAAAGAAAGATTAGGTACTATATCTGGTGTGCACTGGCTCCTCCCTCTATGCCCCTCCTCCAGACCTCAGTTAGTATCTGTGCCCGGCCTGAGCTGGTTGCACCCTAGGGGCTCTCCTGAGCTTCCTAGAAAATAAAGTATTTGTTAGGTTTTTTATTTTCAGTGAGATCTGCTGGCAACAGACTCACTGCTACGTGGGACTGAGGGGAAAGAAACGAACCTACCTGCTTGCAGCTAGCTTGGGCTTCTAAGGCTACTGGACACCATTAGCTCCAGAGGGATCGAACACAGGCCCAGTCCTCGGTCCCGGAGCCGCGTCGCCGTGCCCCTTGCAGAGCCAGAAGAACGAAGAGAAGTCGAAAATCGGCGGCTGAAGACTCCGGTCTTCATTAAGGTAGCGCACAGCACTGCAGCTGTGCGCCATTGCTCCCTTAGCACACCACACACTCCGGTCACTGATGGGTGCAGGGCGCCCTGGGCAGCAATTAGATTACCTTACTTGGCGAAAAGCACATAATACAGTCTGATAAACTATATGTGCATTAACCCCCGCCATTAAAGTACATAAAAGGACAGAAGCCCGCCGCTGAGGGGGCCGGGCCTTCATCCTCCGCACACCGGCGCCATTTTCTCTTCACAGCTCAGCTGGAAGGAAGCTCCCCAGGCTCTCCCCTGCAGTATCCTGGTACACAAAGGGTAAAAAAAGAGAGGGGGGGGGGGGGGGCACATAAATTTAGGCGCAAAACTGTGTATATAAGCTGCTATAGGGGAAAAATCACTCAGTATAGTGTACATCCCTGTATTATATAGCGCTGTGGTGTGTGCTGGCATACTCTCTCTCTGTCTCTCCAAAGGGCCTGGTGGGGGAACTGTCTTCAAATAGAGCATCCCCTGTGTGTGTGGTGTGTCTGTACGCGTGTGTCGACATGTCTGAGGTAAAAGGCTCCTCTAAGGAGGTGATAGAGCGGATATGTGTGTGTGAGGGTGTCTCCGTCGACAACGCCGACACCTGTTTGGATATGTGTAAGTGCTGAGGTAAAATTATTGCACAAAAGGTTAGGGAACAGAAAGGAAATCTCCCCTGGTCTGTCCCTATGTCACAGAGTCCTTCAGAGTCTCTATGCTCACTATCCAAAATAACAAAGTATCGACACGGAGTTTAACTCCACTGTCGACTACGATAATGCAAAGTTACAGCCAAGAGGGCTAAAAGATATTCAATATATGATTATTGGAATAAAAGATGATTTGTCCCTGACACGAGAGTACACATGTTAAGGGGAAGAATGCTGAGGTAAATTTCCCTCCTCTCATGAGGAAAAAGAGCGGGAATCTCCAGACAAGAGACGGCAGCTTCCCACAAGAGAATTCTCAGGCTGTATCCTTTCCCCACTAGGGCCAGGATGTGTTGAGAATCTTCCCCTTGGGTGTCCTGTTTGCACTAGCTATTCTCAGGGATCCTGCAGATAGTGTGCACATTCTAGTATACTACCCAGACCGGCGATTGTGTCGGCATGGGTTTATAGCGCTGTGGCAGCGTGGACAGGTACCTTATCAGCAGAGATTGAGACCCTAGTATGCATATAAATATTTTAAGATGCTGTCTTAAGTGATAGATATATAATTATAAAGCATGCCCAAAGGGACATGAGTATACTGGGTCCTAGAGACAAAAGCTATGTCGATTTCTGCTTGACATGTCCTGTAGAATATACATTGGACAGATGATGCCGACTTAAGAGGCATATGGAAGGCTGAGGATTGTGTGGAGAAAGGTTCTCGGGCCTGGTCTCCACAGCTATAGCTGGTAATTCTGATATTTTGCCTTATATTCCTGCACAGCCTAGGAAAGCACGACATTATTAAATGCAGCTTTTCGAATAAAGAAACAAGAAAGTTTGAGGTGCGTCCTTTCTTGTCAGAGCCGGGGGAAGAGGAAAGAAGCTGTACAACACAGCTAGTCCCCAGGAACAGAAGTCCTCCCCGGTCTCTACAAAAATCCACCGCATGTCGCTGGGGCTCCACAGGCGGAGCTAGGCCCGGTGGGGACACGCCTTTGTAAGTTCAGCCACAAGTGGGTTCACTCCCTGTTGGATCCCTGGGCAATAGAAATTGTATCGCAGGGATACAGGCTGGACTGTGAGAAGATGCCCCCTCACCGAGGACCCGGCGGGCTTCCCCCCCAAGAGAGGGAGCCAGTGTTAACTGCAATTCGTAAATTGTATCTTCAACAGGTGGTGGTCAAGGGTCCCCTCCTTCAACAAGAGGGTTTTATTATTCGACCATGTTATAATCCCGAAACCAGACGGTTCGGTTAGACCCATATTGTATTAAAATCCCTGAACATATACCTGAAATGTTCAGGTTCAAGATGGAATCGCTAAGAGCGGTCATTGCAAGCCTGAAATGAATCGGGACATAAGGGATGCATACCTTCGTGTCCCCATTTATCCACCTCATCAGGCGTACCTCAGAATTGCGGTACGGGATTGTCATTCCCAATTTCACCAAGGTAATGGCGGATATGATGGTGCTCCTGCGGAAGCAAGGTGTCACTATTATCACATACTTGGATGATCTCCTCATAAAAGCGAGATCAAGAGATCAGTTGCTGGACAGCGTATCACCTTCTCTGGAAGTGAAACGGCAACACGACTGGATTCTATATATTCCGAAGTCGCAGTTGGTTCCTACAGCTCATCTGCCTCGCCTAGGCATGATCCTAGACACAGACCAGAAGAGGGTTTATCTCCTGATAGAGAGAGCTCAGGAGCTCATGACACTGGTCAGGAATCTATTGAAAACCAAAACAGATGTCCGTGCATCACTGCACTCGAGTCCTGGGAAGGATGATGGCATCATACGAGGCCATCCCCTTCAGCTGGTTCCATGCAACAATGGAACTTACTGGACAAGTGGTCCGGATCACATCTTCAGATGCATCGGTTAATCACCCTATCCCCCAGGGCCAGGGTGTCTCTCCTGTGGTGGCTGCGGAGTGCTCACCTTCTCGAGGGCCGCAGATTCGGCATTCAGGACTGGGTCCTGGTGACCACGGATGCAAGCCTCCGAGGGTGGGGGGCAGTTACACAGGGAAGAAAATTCCAAGGTTTGTGGTCAAGCCAACAGACTTGCCTTCACATCAATATCCTGGAACTAAGGGCCATATACAACGCCCTAAGTCAAGCGGAGTTCCTGCTTCGTGACCAACCGGTTCTGATCCAGTCAGACCGCAGGGGCTCATGTAAACCGCCAGGGCGGCACAAGGAGCAGGGTGGCGAGGGTAGAAGCCACCAGAATTCTTCGCTGGGCGGAGAATCAAGTAAGCGCACTGTCAGCAGTGTTCATTCCGGGAGTGGACACGACCTCCACCCGGGAAAGTGGTGACTTCATCAGGAAGTCTTCACGCAGTTTTGCAAATTGATGGAAACTGCCTCAGGTGGACTACATGGCGTCCCACCTCAATAAAAAGATAAAAAAGGTTTTACGCTGGGTCAAGGGACTCTCAGGCGATAGCTGTGGTCGCACTAGTAACACCGTGGGTGTTCCAGTCGGTCTATATATTCCCTCCTCTTCCTCTCAGACCCAAGGGCTGAGAATTGTAATAAACGGAGGAGTGTGAACAATATTCCTTGCTCCGGATTGGCCAAGAAGGACTCTGTACCCGGAACTGCAAGAAATGCTCTCAGAGGACCCATGGCCTCTGCCTCTCAGTCAGGACATGTTGTAACAGGGACCCTGTCTGATCCAAGACTTACCGCGGCTGCGTTGGACGGCATGGCGGTTGAATGCCGGATCCTAGCGGAAAAGGGCATTCCGGATGCAGTTATTCCTACGCTGATAAAGGCTAGGAAAGACGTGACAGCAAGACTTTTTCATTGTATATGGCGAAAATAGGTTGCTTGGTGTGTGGCCGGGAAGGCCCTACAGAGGAATTCCAGGGGGGTCGATTCCTGCACTTCCTACAGTCAGGAGTGACTATGGGCCTAAAATTAGGATCCATAAAGGCCAAGATTTCGGCCCTATCCCTTTTTCTCTCAAAAAGAACTGGCTTCACTGCCTGAAGTTCGGACGTTGTTACAGGGGTGCTGCATATTCAGCCCCTTTTGTGCCTCCAGTGGCACCTTGGGATCTTAACGCGTGTTGGATTCCTAAATGCCACTGGTTTGAGCCACTTAAGACCGTGGAGCTAAAATATCTCACGTGGAAAGTGGTCATGCTTTTGGCCTTAGCTTGGACTAGGCGTGTGTCAGAATTGGCGGCTTTGTCATGTAAAAGCCCATATCTGATCTTCCATATGGAAAGGGCAGAATGGAGGACTCGTCCCCAATTTCTCCCTAAGGTGGTATCATCGTTTCGTTTGAACCAACCTATTGTGGTGCCTGCGGCTACTAGGGACTTGGAGGATTCCAAGTTGCTGGACGTAGTCCGGGCCCTGAAACTTTGTTTCCCGGACGGCTAGAGTCAGAAAAACTGACTCGCTATTTATCCTGCATGCACCCAACAAGCTGGGTGCTCCTGCTTCAAAGCAGACTATTGCTCGCTGGATCTGTAGCACGATTCAGCTTGCACATTCTACGGCTGGACTGCCGCATTCTAAATCAGTAAAAGCCCATTCCACAAGGAAGGTGGGCTCTTCTTGGGCGGCTGCCCGAGGGGTCTCTGCTTTACAACTTTGCCGAGCTGCTACTTTGTCGGGTTCAAACACTTTTGCAAAATTCTACAAGTTTGATACCCTGGCTGAGGAGGACCTTAAGTTTGCTCATTCGGTGCTGCTGAGTCATCCGCACTTTCCCGCCCGTTTGGGAGCTTTGGTATAATCCCCATGGTCCTTACGGAGTACCCAGCATCCACTAGGACGTCAGAGAAAATAAGAATTTACTCACCGGTAATTCTATTTCTCGTAGTCCGTAGTGGATGCTGGGAGCCCGTCCCAAGTGCGGACTCTCTGCAATACATGCATCTAGTTATTGCTTAACTAAAGGGTTATTGTATGAGCCATCTGTTGAGAGAGGCTCAGTTATTGTTCATAGTGTTAACTGGGTATAGTTATCACGAGTTGTACGGTGTGATTGGTGTGGCTGGTATGAGTCTTACCCTGGATTCCAAATCCTTTCCTAGTAATGTCAGCTCTTCCGGGCACAGTTTCCCTAACTGAGGTCTGGAGGAGGGGCATAGAGGGAGGAGCCAGTGCACACCAGATATAGTACCTAATCTTTCTTTAAGGAGTGCCCAGTCTCCTGCGGAGCCAGTCTATACCCCATGGTCCTTACGGAGTTCCCAGCATCCACTACGGACTACGAGAAATAGAATTACCGGTGAGTAAATTCTTTTCTCTGACGTCCTAGTGGATGCTGGGGACTCCGTAAGGACCATGGGGAATAGACGGCTCCGCAGGAGACTGGGCACATCTAAGAAAGATTTAGGACTATCTGGTGTGCACTGGCTCCTCCCCCTATGACCCTCCTCCAAGCCTCAGTTAGATTTCTGTGCCCGGCTGAGCTGGATGCACACTAGGGGCTCTCCTGAGCTCCTAGAAGAAAGTATAGTTTAGGTTTTTTATTTTCAGTGAGACCTGCTGGCAACAGGTTCACTGCAACGAGGGACTAAGGGGAGAAGAAGCGAACCTACCTAAGTGGTGGTAGCTTGGGCTTCTTAGGCTACTGGACACCATTAGCTCCAGAGGGATCGAACACAGGACCCGACCTCGTCGTCCGTTCCCGGAGCCGCGCTGCCGTCCCCCTTAAAGAGCCAGAAACAAGAAGGTGGTCCGGAAAATCGGCGGCTGAAGACTTCTGTCTTCTCCAAGGTAGCGCACAGCACTGTAGCTGTGCGCCATTGCTCCTCATGCACACCACACACTGCGGTCACTGATGGGTGCAGGGCGCTGGGGGGGGCGCCCTGAGCAGCAATAATAACACCTTGGCTGGCAAAACTAACACCTATATAGCCCCAGAGGCTATATAGGTGTATATTAACCCCTGCCAGAAACGATAAAATAGCGGGAGAAAGCCCGCCGAAAAAGGGGCGGAGCCAACTCCCTCAGCACACTGGCGCCATTATTCCCTCACAGCTTCGCTGGAAGGAAGCTCCCTGGCTCTCCCCTGCAGTCCTGCACTACAGAAAGGGTAAAAAAGAGAGGGGGGGCACAATTTAGGCGCAGTATATATATATTATAGGCAGCTATAGGGGAAAACACTCTGTATAGTGATATCCCTGTGTTATATAGCGCCCTGGTGTGTGCTGGCATACTCTCCCTCTGTCTCCCCAAAGGGCTTTGTGGGGTCCTGTCCTCTGTAAGAGCATTCCCTGTGTGTCTGCTGTGTGTCGGTACTGCTGTGTCGACATGTATGATGAGGATAATGATGTGGAGGCGGAGCAAAATGCCTGTGAATGTGATGTCACCCCCTGCGGGGTCGACACCAGTGTGGATGGACTTATGGAAGGAATTACGTGACAGTGTCAGCTCCTTACATAAAAGGTTTGACGACATAGGACAGCCGGCTACTCAGCTTGTGCCTGTCCAAGCGTCTCAAATGTCATCAGGGGCTATAAAACGCCCGCTACCTCAGATGACAGATACAGATGTCGACACGGATACCGACTCCAGTGTCGACGATGATGAGACGAGTGTACCCTCCAATAGATCCACCCGTTATATGATTGAGGCTATGAAAAATGTTTTACACATTTCTGATGATACCCCAGGTACCACAAAAAAGGGTATTATGTTTGGTGAGAAAAAACTACCAGTAGTTTCTCTATCGTCCTAGTGGATGCTGGGGTTCCTGAAAGGACCATGGGGAATAGCGGCTCCGCAGGAGACAGGGCACAAAAAGTAAAGCTTTTCCAGATCAGGTGGTGTGCACTGGCTCCTCCCCCCATGACCCTCCTCCAGACTCCAGTTAGATTTTTGTGCCCGGCCGAGAAGGGTGCAATTCTAGGTGGCTCTCATAAAGAGCTGCTTAGAGAAAGTTTAGCTTAGGTTTTTTATTTTACAGTGATTCCTGCTGGCAACAGGATCACTGCAACGAGGGACAGAGGGGAGAAGAAGTGAACTCACCTGCGTGCAGGATGGATTGGCTTCTTGGCTACTGGACATCAGCTCCAGAGGGACGATCACAGGTACAGCCTGGATGGTCACCGGAGCCGCGCCGCCGGCCCCCTTGCAGATGCTGAAGTAAGAAGAGGTCCAGAATCGGCGGCTGAAGACTCCTGCAGTCTTCTAAAGGTAGCGCACAGCACTGCAGCTGTGCGCCATTTTCCTCTCAGCACACTTCACACGCAGTCACTGAGGGTGCAGGGCGCTGGGGGGGGGCGCCCTGGGAGGCAAATGTAAACCTATATAAAGGCTAAAAATACCTCACATATAGCCCCCAGAGGCTATATGGAGATATTTAACCCCTGCCTGTATTCACAAAATAGCGGGAGACGAGCCCGCCGAAAAAGGGGCGGGGCCTATCTCCTCAGCACACGGCGCCATTTCCTCTCACAGCTCCGCTGGTCAGGACGGCTCCCAGGTCTCTCCCCTGCACTGCACTACAGAAACAGGGTAAAACAGAGAGGGGGGGCAAATTTAATGGCAATATCTTGATATATATAAAGCAGCTATAAGGGAGCACTTATTATGAGGCTATCCCTGTCATATATAGCGCTTTTTGGTGTGTGCTGGCAGACTCTCCCTCTGTCTCCCCAAAGGGCTAGTGGGTCCTGTCTTCGTTTAGAGCATTCCCTGTGTGTCTGCTGTGTGTCGGTACGTGTGTGTCGACATGTATGAGGACGATATTGGTGTGGAGGCGGAGCAATTGCCAAATATGGGGATGTCACCTCCTAGGGGGTCGACACCAGAATGGATGCCTTTATTTATGGAATTACGGGATAGTGTCAACACGCTAAAGCAGTCGTTTGACGACATGAGGCGGCCGGACAATCAATTAGTGCCTGTCCAGGCGCCTCAAACACCGTCAGGGGCTGTAAAACGCCCTTTGCTTCAGTCGGTCGACACAGACCCAGACACAGGCACTGATTCCAGTGGTGACGGTGACGAATCAACCGTATTTTCCAGTAGGGCCACACGTTATATGATTTTGGCAATGAAGGAGGCGTTACATTTAGCTGATACTACAGGTACCACTAAACAGGGTATTATGTGGGGTGTGAAAAAACTACCTATAGTTTTTCCTGAATCAGAAGAATTAAATGACGTGTGTGATGAAGCGTGGGTTGCCCCTGATAAAAAGCTGATAATTTCAAAGAAATTATTGGCATTATACCCTTTTCCCGCCAGAGGTTAGGGAGCGCTGGGAAACACCTCCTAGGGTGGACAAGGCGCTAACACGCTTATCAAAACAAGTGGCGTTACCTTCTCCTGAGACGGCCGCACTTAAAGATCCATCAGATAGGAGGATGGAAAATATCCAAAAAAGTATATACACACATGCAGGTGTTATACTACGACCAGCTATAGCGACTGCCTGGATGTGCAGTGCTGGGGTAGTTTGGTCAGAGTCCCTGATTGAAAATATTGATACCCTGGACAGGGACAATATTTTACTGTCGTTAGAACAAATAAAGGATGCATTTCTTTATATGCGTGATGCACAGAGGGATATCTGCACACTGGCATCACGGGTAAGTGCTATGTCCATTTCGGCCAGAAGAGCTTTATGGACGCGACAGTGGACAGGCGATGCGGATTCAAAACGGCATATGGAAGTTTTGCCGTATAAAGGGAGGAGTTATTTGGAGTCGGTCTATCAGATTTGGTGGCCACGGCTACAGCCGGGAAATCCACCTTTCTACCTCAAGTCACTCCCCAACAGAAAAAGGCACAGACTTTTCAACCGCAGCCCTTTCGTTCCTTTAAAAATAAGAGAGCAAAGGGCTATTCATATCTGCCACGAGGCAGAGGTCGAGGGAAGAAACAGCAACAGGCAGCTCCTTCCCAGGAACAGAAGCCCTCCCCGGCTTCTACAAAAGCCTCAGCATGACGCTGGGGCTTCTCAAGCGGACTCGGGGACGGTGGGAGGTCGTCTCAAAAATTACAGCGCGCAGTGGGCTCACTCGCAGGTAGATCCCTGGATCCTGCAGATAATATCTCAGGGGTACAGGTTGGAATTAGAGACAGATCCACCTTGCCGTTTCCTGAAGTCTGCTTTACCAACGTCCCCTTCCGAAAGGGAGACGGTTTTGGAAGCCATTCACAAGCTGTACTCTCAGCAGGTGATAGTCAAGGTACCTCTTCTACAACAAGGGAAGGGGTATTATTCCACTCTATTTGTGGTACCGAAGCCGGATGGCTCGGTAAGGCCTATTCTAAATCTGAAGTCCTTGAACCTGTACATAAAGAAGTTCAAGTTCAAGATGGAGTCACTCAGAGCAGTGATAGCGAACCTGGAAGAAGGGGACTTTATGGTATCCTTGGACATCAAGGATGCGTATCTCCACGTTCCAATTTACCCCTCACACCAGGGGTACCTCAGGTTCGTTGTACAAAACTGTCACTATCAGTTTCAGACGCTGCCGTTTGGTTTGTCCACGGCACCTCGGGTCTTTACAAAGGTAATGGCCGAGATGATGATTCTTCTTCGAAGAAAAGGCGTATTAATTATCCCATACTTGGACGATCTCCTAATAAGGGCAAGGTCCAGAGAACAGCTAGAGATGGGATTAGCAATATCTCAAGAGGTGCTAAAGCAGCACGGATGGATTCTGAATATTCCAAAATCCCAATTAATGCCGACAACTCGTCTGCTGTTCCTACACATACATATATGTACATACATATATACATATACATATATGTATACATATATATGACATACATACAATCCTGCATCTGATGAATTAAATGAGGTGTGTGAGGAAGCGTGGACTTCCCCCAGATAAGAAATTGATCATTTCTAAACGGTTAATGGCTGCGTACCCTTTCCCGTCAGAGGATAGGTCACGCTGGGAAACACCCCCTAGGGTAGATAAAGCATTTACACGCTTATCAAAGAAGGTGGCACTACCGTCTCCGGATACGGCCGCCCTAAAGGAACCTGCTGATAGAAAGCTGGAAAGTACCCTTAAAGCTATATACACACACACTGGCATTATACTGAGACCCGCTATTGCATCAGCTTGGATGTGCAGTGCTGCTGCTGCGTGGTCAGACTCCCTGTCGGAAAACATTGATACCATGGATAGGGACAATATTTTGCTAACGATTGACCATATAAAAGACGCGGTCTTATACATGCGTGATGCACAGAGGGATATTTGCCGGCTGGCATCAAAAATAAGCGCTATGTCCATTGCCGCCAGACGGGGGTTATGGACTAGGCAATGGTCAGGTGATGCCGACTCCAAGCGGCACATGGAAGTTTTACCCTATAAAGGGGTGGAACTTTTTGGGGAAGGTCTTTCAGACCTCGTTTCCACAGCTACTGCTGGGAAATCGACTTTTTTGCCACAGGTTACCCCACAGCAAAAGAAAGCACCGTATTATCAGGTACAGTCCTTTCGGCCCCAGAAAAATAAGCGGGCTAGAGGCTCATCCTTTCTGCCGAGGGGCAGAGGAAGGGGGAAAAAGCTGCAGCACACAGCTAGTTCCCAGGAGCAGAAGTCCTCCCCTGCGTCCGGTAAGTCCACAGCATGACGCTGGGGCTGCTCAGGCGGAATCGGGAACGGTGGGGGCACGTCTCAGGTTTTTCAGCACGCAGCGGGCTCTCTCACAAGTGGATCCCTGGGTCCTTCAAGTAGTATCTCAGGGGTACAGGCTGGAATTCGAGACGTCTCCCCCCCGCCGTTTCCTAAAATCTGCCTTGCCGGCAACTCCCTCTGCCAGGGAGGCAGTGTTGGTGGCTATTCAAAAACTGTATTCACAGAAAGTGATAGTCAAGGTACCCCTCCTTCAGCAAGGAAAGGGTTACTACTCCACAATGTTTGTGGTACTGAAACCGGACGGTTCGGTGAGACCCATCTTAAATTTAAAAACCTTGAACACTTATATCAAAAGGTTCAAGATGGAATTGCTCAGGGCGGTTATTGCGAACCTGGAGGAGGGGGATTACATGGTATCCCTGGACATCAAGGATGCGTACCTGCATGTCCCCATTTACCCTCTGCACCAGGAGTACCTCAGATTTGTGGTACAGGACTGTCACTATCAGTTCCAGACGCTGCCGTTCGGGTTATCCACGGCACCGAGGGTCTTTACCAAGGTAATGGCCGAAATGATGATACTCCTTCGCAAGAAGGGAGTTTTAATTATCCCGTACTTGGACGATCTCCTGATAAAGGCGAGGTCCAAAGAACAGTTGATAGTGGGGGTGGCACTTTCTCAGGAAGTGCTACAACAGCACGGCTGGATTCTAAACATTCCAAAGTCACAGCTGGTCCCGACGACACGTCTTCTGTTCCTGGGAATGATTCTGGACACAGACCAGAAAAGAGTGTTTCTTCCACTGGAAAAAGCCGAGGAATTGTCATCTCTGGTCAGAGACATCCTAAAACCAGGAAAAGTGTCGGTACATCAATGCACACGAGTCCTGGGAAAAATGGTAGCTTCGTACGAAGCAATTCCATTCGGAAGGTTCCACGCAAGGACGTTCCAGTGGGACCTGTTGGACAAATGGTCCGGGTCCCATCTCCAGATGCAACAGCGGATAACCCTATCGGCCAGAACCAGGGTGTCGCTGCTGTGGTGGCTGCAGAGGGCTCATCTACTAGAGGGCCGCAGATTCGGAATACAGGACTGGGTCCTGGTGACCACGGATGCCAGCCTTCGGGGCTGGGGGGCAGTCACAAAGGGAAGAAATTTCCAAGGACTGTGGTCAAACCAGGAGATTTCTCTTCACATAAATATCCTGGAGCTAAGGGCCATTTACAATGCCCTAAGCTAGGCAAGACCCCTGCTTCAAAACCAGCCGGTACTGATCCAGTCAGACAACATCACGGCGGTCGCCCATGTAAACAGACAGGGCGGCACGAGAAGCAGGATGGCGATGGCAGAAGCCACAAGGATTCTCAGATGGGCAGAGAATCATGTGTTAGCACTGACGGCAGTGTTCATTCCGGGAGTGGACAACTGGGAAGCAGACTTCCTCAGCAGACACGACCTCCACCCGGGAGAATGGGGACTTCATCCAGAAGTCTTCCAAATGCTGGTCAACCGGTGGGAAAAACCACAGGTAGACATGATGGCGTCCCGCCTCAACAAGAAGTTGAAAAGATATTGCGCCCGGTCAAGAGACCCTCAGGCGATAGCGGTGGACGCTCTAGTGACACCATGGGTGTACCAGTCGGTTTATGTGTTTCCTCCTCTACCTCTCATACCCAAGGTACTGAGAATAATAAGAAGGCGAGGAGTGAAAACCATACTCGTGGTTCCGGATTGGCCAAGAAGAGCTTGGTACCCGGAACTTCAAGAGATGCTTACAGAGGACCCTTGGCCTCTGCCGCTCAGACAGGACCTGCTGCAGCAGGGACCCTGTCTGTTCCAAGACTTACCGTGGCTGCGTTTGACGGCATGGCGGTTGAACACCGGATCCTGAAGGAAAAGGGTATTCCGGAGGAAGTCATCCCTACCCTGATCAAAGCCAGGAAGGATGTCACCGCAAGACATTATCACCGCATTTGGCGAAAATATGTTGCTTGGTGTGAGGCCATGAAGGCCCCGACGGAGGAATTTCAACTGGGTCGATTCCTGCACTTCCTGCAAGCAGGGGTGACGTTGGGCCTCAAATTGGGGTCCATAAAGGTCCAGATTTCGGCTGTCGATTTTCTTCCAAAAAGAACTGGCTTCACTGCCCGAAGTTCAGACTTTTGTCAAAGGAGTACTGCATATTCAGCCTCCTTTTGTGCCCCCAGTGGCACCTTGGGATCTCAATGTGGTTTTGGCATTCCTGAAATCACATTGGTTCGAACCACTTAAGACTGTGGATTTAAAATATCTCACGTGGAAAGTGGTCATGCTGTTGGCCTTGGCGTCGGCCAGGCGGGTTTCAGAATTGGCGGCTTTGTCTTGTAAAAGCCCTTATCTGATTTTCCATATGGATAGGGCAGAATTGAGGACTCGTCCTCCGTTTCTCCCAAAGGTGGTCTCCGCTTTTCACTTGAACCAACCTATTGTGGTGCCTGCGGCTACTAGGGACTTGGAGGATTCCAAGTTGCTGGACGTAGTCAAGGCCCTAAAAATTTATATTTCCAGGACGGCTGGAGTCAGAAAGACTGACTCGCTGTTTATCCTGTATGCACCCACCAAGCTGGGTGCTCCTGCTTCTAAGCAGTCTATTGCGCGCTGGATTTGTAGCACTATTCAGCTGGCGCATTCTGCGGTAGGCTTACCGCAGCCTAAATCTGTAAAAGCCCATTCCACACGGAAGGTGGGCTCATCTTGGGCGGCTGCCCGAGGGGTCTCGGCTTTACAACTTTGCCGAGCAGCTACTTGGTCGGGGGCAAACACGTTTGCAAAATTCTACAAATTTGATACCCTGGCTGAGGAGGACCTGGAATTCTCTCATTCGGTGCTGCAGAGTCATCCGCACTCTCCCGCCCGTTTGGGAGCTTTGGTATAATCCCCATGGTCCTTACGGAGTCCCCAGCATCCACTAGGACGTCAGAGAAAATAAGAATTTACTCACCGGTAATTCTATTTCTCGTAGTCCGTAGTGGATGCTGGGCGCCCATCCCAAGTGCGGATTGTCTGCAATACCTGTACATAGTTATTGTTACAAAAATCGGGTTTTGTTGTGAGCCATCTCTTCAGAGGCTCCATTTGTTATCATACTGTTAACCGGGGTTCCTATCACGTGTTATATGGTGTGATTGGTGTGGCTGGTATGAGTCTTACCCGGGATTCAAAAATCCTTCCTTATTGTGTCAGCTCTTCCGGGCACAGTTCCTAACTGAGGCTTGGAGGAGGGTCATAGGGGGAGGAGCCAGTGCACACCAGATAGTCCTAAATCTTTCTTAGATGTGCCCAGTCTCCTGCGGAGCCGTCTATTCCCCATGGTCCTTACGGAGTCCCCAGCATCCACTACGGACTACGAGAAATAGAATTACCGGTGAGTAAATTCTTATTATTTTACCTGTCCCTGGCCAGCCTCCTTAAAGGATACGGCTGACCGCAAGATTGAGACTACTCTCAAATCACTGTACACAGCTGCAAGCATGTCCCAGAGACCCACTATTGCTTGTGTGTGGATCCCTAGGGCCATTGTAAAATGTTGAGGTAACCTAATTGAATCTAAATCATCAATTAGTAGGAGTGAAATTGACTTACTATTACATCACATTCAGGATTCTGCAAGCTTCATGGTGGAAGCCATGAAGGAAATTGGCCTGCTTAACGCATGGGTTACAGCTATGGCAGTTTTGGCACGCAGAGGACTCTGGCTATGCCAATGGACTGCGGATGCAGACTCCAGGAGAAGCGTGGAGAGCCTTCCCTTCACAGGTGAGGCCCTGTTCGGTGACTAACTGGATACGTGATTATCCAAGGCAACTACGGGTAAGTCGACATATCTTCCTTCCGCAGCTACAACGGCTAGGAAATCATATCCTGCACCTACACTGCAGTCCTTTCGGACAGCAAAATTTTAAAAATCCAGGGGTTCCTCCACTGCCTTCAGAGGGGGTCGAGGGAAAACCCGGAAAACCTGCAGCGACAGGTTCTCTGGAGCAGACCTCAGGTTCTGCTTCCTCAACGCCTTCGGCATGACGGTGGACCACACTGCCTGACGAACAGGCAGGTGGGAGCACGGTTAAAAGATTTCTGTCACATCTGGGCGACATCATGCCTAGATCCCTGGGTCAAAGAGATTGTTGCCCAGGGGTACAGGCTGGAGTTTCAAGATCTCCCACCTCCACAGTTTCTTCAAATCAAGCTTACCAGCTTCTCAGGAAGAAAGTACAATCCTGCAAGAGGCAATTCAAAAATTGATACAAACACAGGTCATTGTTCCAGTTCCACCTCACCTACAGAACAAAGGTTGTTATTCCAACCTGTTCGTGGTATCGAAACCGGACTGTTCGGTAAGGCCGATCTTAAACTTAAAATCCCTGAACCCCTGTTTGTGGGTATTCAAATTCAAGATGGAGTTTCTGAGAGCGGTAATCTCAGGTCTGGAAGAAGGGGAATTCTTGGTATCCCTGTGATATCAAGGATGCATACCTTCATATTCCGATCCGGCCCCCTCACCAGGCCTATCTCAGGTTTGCACTACAGGACTGTCACTACCAGTTCCAGGCCCTGCCATTTGGCCTCTCCACAGCACTGAGGGTATTCACCAAGGTCATGGCAGAGATGATGCTCCTCCTCTGCAAGCAGGGAGTGAACATTGTTCCATTCCTGGAAGATCTACTGATAAAGGCATCTTCCAGGGAGAGGTTGTTGCAGAGTATTGCTCTCTCAACTCAACTACTCCAGGATCAGGGATGACCCTTCCAAACTCACATTTGGAACCAACAAGGAGACTTCCCTTCTTGGGGATGATACTCGAGACTTAAGTACAGAGGGTATTTCTTCCATTGGAAAAAGCTTTGGTGATCCAGCCTGGGTATTGGTTCATCAGTGCATTTGCCTACTGGGGAAGATGGTAGCCACCTACGAGGCACTGCAGTGCGGAAGATTTCATGCAAGGTTCTTCTAGCGGGATCTCCTGGACAAGTGGTCCGGATCACAACTTCAAGTGCATCAGCGGATACGCCTGTCGCCGAAAGCCAGATTTTCGCTACTCTGGTGGCTGCAGACTTCTCACCTGGTTGAAGGCCGCAGGTTTGGGATTCAAAATTGGATTCTTCTAACCACAGATGCAAGCCTCAGAGGTTGGGGAGCAGTCACCCGGGTGGGGTGCCATCCTTCCAATAAACATTCTGGAACTAAGGGCCATATACAATTCCTTCTACAAGCGGCACATCTTCTTCACGATCAAGCCATTCAGGTTCAGTTGGACAATGTAATGACGGTGTCCTACATAAACCGACAGGGCGGAACGAAGAGCTGAGCTGCAATGTCAGAGGTAACAAGAATACTTCTCTGGGCAAAGAGACACGCAGTGGCGCTGTCGGCAATCTTCATTCTGGGAGTAGACAACTGGGAAGCAGACTTCCTGAGCAGACACGATCTCCATCCAGGAGAGTGGGGCATCCACGCGGAGGTGACAAGCGGGTGGGGAATACCTCAAATAGACATGATGGTCTCTCGTCTCAACAAGGAGCTCCGGCGGTACTGTTCCAGGTCAAGAGACCCATAAGCAGTGGCTGTGGACGTGCTAGTAACCCCATGGATGTTCCAGATGTTATACTTGTTTCCTCCACTTCCGCTCATCCTAAGAATTCTCATAAGAATCAAAAGGGTTTAAGCGATCCTCATTGCTCCGGATTGCCCAAGATGGGCTTGGTACGTGGATCTTCTGGAATTACTAATAGAGGATCCAAGGCCTCTTCCTCTTTGCGAGGACCCTCTACAGCAGGGGCCGTTCGTCTATCAAGACTTACCACGGTTACGTTTGACAGCATGGAAGTTGAGCGTCAGATTTTAGCGCAGAAGGGAATTCCGAACAGGGTGATTCCTACACTGATCCAAGCTAGGAAGGGAGTAATGTCTAAGCATTACAATCGTATTTGTAAAAAATGTGTCTTGGTGTGAATCCAGGAAGTTTCCTGCGGTGGAGTTTCAACGAGGGCGTTTCCTCCTTTTTCTGCAAGCAGATGTGGATGTGAGCCTACACCTGGGCTCCATAAAGGTCCATATTTCGGACTTGTCCATTTTATTCCAGAAACAATTGGCTGCCCTGCCGGAGGTTCAGACATTCTTAAAAGGGGTTCTGCACACCCAGCCTCCCTTTGTGCCTCCTATGGCTCCTTGGGATCTTAATGTGGTGTTGCAGTTCCTGCAAACAGATTGGTTTGAGCCTTTACAGGAGGTAGATGTAAAGTTTCTTACATGGAATGCTGTCACACTGTTGGCCTTGGCGTCAGCAAGACGTGTGTCGGAGTTGGGGGTATTGTCTAACAAGAGCACCTACTTAATTTTCCATGAGGATAGAGCTGAACTCAGAACGCGTCAGCAGTTTCTTCCTAAGGTTGTATCAGCATTTCATATCGACCAACCTATTGTGGTGCCTGTGGCTACTGACACCGCGGCTTCTCCAAAGTCCTTGGATGTTGTGAGGGCTTTGAAGATATATGTGAAGTGAACAGCTCGTCATAGGAAATCGGACGCGCTGTTTGTGCTTTATGATCCCAACAAGATTGGGTGTCCTGCTTCTAAGCAGACAATTGCTCGCTGGATCGGGCTAACTATCCAGCATGCTTATTCCACGGGTGTAGTATGGTATGCCGGCGCTGAGGCTCCCGGCGACCAGCATACCGGCGCCGGAAGGCCGAACGTCGGCATACAGACAGTGTGACGAGCGCAAATGAGCCCCTCGCTGCGGGCACAGTGGCGCGCTGTTCATTCTCCCTCCAAGGGGGTAGTGGACCCACAAAAGAGAGAAAAAGTGTCGGTATGCCGGCTGTCGGTATACTGTGCGCCGGGATCCCGACAGCCGGCAAACTGCCGCCCTATTCCACGGCAGGATCGCAGATTCGAAGATCTGTACAGGCCCACTTTGCTTGTTCAGTGAGTTCTTCCTGGGCGGCTGCCCGGTGTGTCTCGGCTCTACAGCTTTGCCAAGCGTCTACTTGGTCTGGTTCAAACACGTTTGCTAAGTTCTACAAGTTCGATACTTGGGCCTCTGAGGACCTAAAGTTTGATCAATCAGTTCTGCAGGAACCTCTGCACTCTCCCTCCCGTTCTGGGAGCTTTGGTACATCCCCATGGTATAAATGTGGACCCCAGTATCCTCTAGGACGTAAAAGAAAATAGGATTTTAAATACCTACCGGTAAATCCGTCTCTCTTAGTCCGTAGAGGATACTGGGCGCACACGCCCAGTGCTTCGTGTTTCCTGCTTCGTTACTTGGTTAAGTATTTGGTTCAGCTGTTGCTGTAAATGTTCAAGTTTGGTTAGCATGGCTTTCCTTTTTGTGTGTGTGTTGGTTCGAATATCACCACCGTCTGTGTATATCCTTCTCGCAAAGTTAGTCCGTCTCCTCGGGCACAGTTTCTAGACTGAATCTGGTAGGAGGGGCACAGAGGGAGGAGCCAGCCCACACTTTTTTTAAACTCTTAAAGTGCCAGTGGCTCCTAGTGGACCCGTCTATACCCCATGGTACTAATGTGGACCCCAGTATCCTCTAAAGACTATGAGAAAAGGATTTACCGGTAGGTAATTAAAATCCTATTTTTATACCAACATAATGAGTATTGTTTTTACAAATGACATTCTTACATTTTTCACAATAGGAAACAATGGGGCTGATTTAGCAACAGGTTTTATCAAACGCAACAAGTTTTAAAACTTGATGCGTATGACAAATGGTGCTCCAGCCAATCAGCTCTTAACAGTCATGTATTTGAAAAATTACAGTTGGAAGGTGATTGGCTGGAGCACCATTTATCATACGCAATGAGTTTTAAAACTCATTGTGTATGAGAACTTGTTGATAAATCAGCCCCAATGTCCTTTCTCTTACGGCCTAGAGGATGCTGGGGTCCACATTAGTACCATGGGGTATAGATAGGTCCCTTGGGAGCCATGGGCACTTTAAGAGTTTTAATAGTGTGGGCTGGCTCCTCCCTCTATGCCCCTCCTACCAGGCTCAGTTTAGAAAATGTGCCCGGTGGAGACTGTCACTTCTAGGGAGCTCCTAGAAGTTTTTCTATTTTATTTATTTATTTATTTTTCTGCTGCAGGGTACACTGGTCTCCACAAGGATTGGACAGTGGGGTGTAGAGTAGGATCTTGATCCGAGGCACCAACAGGCTCAAAGCTTTGACTGTTACCAGAATGCACAGCGCCGCCTCCTATATCACCCCGCCTCCCAGCACAGGAGCTCAGTTCTGTAAGTTGGTGCTGCAGTAAGCAGGCACTGAACAGAGGGGCTACTTCAAGCAGCCCTAAGAAAGGCTTTTTATGAGGTAAAAAGTGAAGACTTAAAGGGCAGCAGCGGTGGTAAATGTCTCGTGACATTCACTGCTGCAGCTCCAGCTGTCCCCAGCGGCGCTGTACACTCCCGAGCCCTGGTTGCCGGGTACCTACAGCGGAGGCTCCGGTTTTCTTCACGTTAGACACACATGGCTGGGGCTCTCCAGGATCGCGTGTCCGCACTTCGGGAGGTGGTAAGTGGGTCCCGCTTGCGGGATCTGGTCTTTATCGCGATCCGGCGCGGTCAGTGGGAGGCGGGCCGTGCGTGCTGGCGGTGGACACTGTGGCAGTACAGGCGATCCCACTAAATCACCAGGGCATGGGCGCAGGTCAGGTTTTCTCTCTAAACCAATTCTTATATCGCCCACAGTTCCCGGTGGTTTTGCCAGCAGAGGGGATAAGGCTTAGACCTGAAGCCCCTCCCCCAGGGCGCCATTTCTAGCAAGTGTTCCCGCCCTGGAGCTGCATATCTGTCTTTTCCTCACTCCCTGTCAGTGTCTGCGGCGCCATTATCCCTCAGCTCACTGTTCCTGGGACTGCTTGGGCAAATCGTCCTATGTAAAGCCGCCTGGTTGTCAGCGCTGTGCCTTTTACATGACACTTAAGTATTCTACCTGCCTTTTTAGACAGTGATAGTTAAGAAAGAGTGCACTTAGTCAGGGTTTTATAGTACAATTACCCTGTGAGATACATCCAATTCTTACTGTGTACTGTTATATCTATTGTTATATAGCTGTGTAAGCTAGTCCAGTGCAGTATTATTGTCAGTAATAACCTCTGCATTGTACAAACTGTGACTTTCTGTGTGTGCATTTGATAGCTGAGTGGTGTCCATTTCGTGTCTTTCACTCAACCTGCTATCCCTATATTCTATAACCTGAGGGGGCTTGGTGCGTCAGATTTTATCTAATATAGGATTTTCACAAAGATATAATGTATTACGTATTTTTATCTGTGATTTAGTCACCATATCTCTCCTTTATCTCTGCTAGTGCTGACTACACTGCGCAGGGGTTTGGGTTTAGAGGTATAGTGCTGCTGATAATTGTACTGTGTTAACCTCATACTGCAAGTTATATCATGTCTGCTTCTGAGGGTAACGGTTCTGGGGCTGAACACACTGTGTTGCTGACGCCACGGAGCCATATGAGGAGAATATAGCAGCTGTGGGCTCTGGTTCTGGGGGCTCCTTGCCCCCCAGTGGGACTGTGGCAACGGAGGCACATACTGAGCCACCGTGGGCCGCTTTTTCCACGCTTCTGCATACACTAGTTCGTAAACTAACTCCCCCTATGGGACCCCCAATGCCGGTACAACAGTATGTGGTCCCTGCAGCTAACCCGCCGTGGGCGGACGATTTATCTGCTCAATTAAAGAAGTTGAACCAGTCCTTGACTACTAAAAAGTCTGACCAACGCTCGCCTAAGTCCAAGAGGTCCTCTAAGCGAGCCCTTATCTCCTCACAATCCACTGCCGTCACTGACACCTCGTCTGATGAAGACGGCACATATACTGACCCCTCAGGTTCTGACTCTGATACGGCTGATGGGGAGGGTAGTTCACATGTGGATGTTCCTGATCTTGTGGAGGCTATTAAGTTAATTCTGCAGATTACGGATGATCCCGAGGCATCCGTCCCTCCTAAAAAACCAGATAGGTTCAAGCGTCAGAAGGTGGTTAAGCAAGTTTTACCTCACACTGACCACGTAGTGGATATACGTGAGGAACCCTGGGAAAACCCGGGTACGAAGTTTGTGCCTCAAAAGAAGATGCTGGCTCGCTATCCCCTCGCACCAGAGCTGTCTAAAAATTGGGAAACGCCTCCTCCAGTGGACTCGCATGTGGCTAGGATGGTGGTTTCCTCAGCTCTACCTGTCACTACCATCACGTCTCTAAAAGAGCCTACGGATAAACATGTGGAGGGTTGTCTGAAAGCGATTTGCACGGGTGCTGCACAAAGGCCCGCTATTGCGGCTGCAGGGGCTATTGAAGCATGGGCCTTGGAGTTAGAAGCTGAAATCTCTTCTGACCATGCTAGACAATGCTTGTCATATATTGTTACAGCTTCTCGATATATTAAAGAGGCGGCTTCTGATGCCGGTATCCTAGCAGCCAAGGCCTCTTACTACGTCGGTCCTGGCTCGCCGGATATTGTGGCTGAGATCCTAGTCTGTGGATCTGGACTCTAGAAAAACCCTGGAGGTACTCCCTTTCAAGGGAGATATTCTGTTTGGGGAGGACTTAAATAAGATGCTGGCTGACTTGGCTACTGCCAAAACTGCCTGTCTGCCTAATACCGCTCCTTCTGTGTCGAAGGCTAAAGGTACGTCCTTTCGTCCCTTTCGTCCTTCAGGTAAAGCAAAAGGTCAGGCGTACCTTAAGCAGTCCCGCACTTCCAAGCCTGTTAAGCCGAAGCCCAAAAGAGCCTGGGCTGCCTGTCAGCCAGCTGCCAAGACCGATAAGCCTGCCGTCGTATAGGTGCCTCTTGCTCAGAGGGGCCGGGGGTACTATTCTCCGCTGTTTCTAGTCCCGAAACCGAATGGATCCTCCCGGCCCATTCTCAACCTCAAGGCATTGAACGGGAAGGTTTCCAAGTTCTGTATGGAAACCCTTCGCTCTATAGTTCTGGCCTTGGAACCTGGGGACTACATGGTCTCCCTGGACATACAGGATGCTTACCTGCATATTCCTATAGCAGTGTTACATCAACAATACCTGAGGTTCGCTATTGGCAACCTACATTACCAGTTTTGGGCATTACCTTTGGTTTAACAACGGCTCCGCGAGTCTTCACCAAAGTTATGGCGGTGATGATGGTGGTACTCCGCTGTCAAGGGGTCAGGATACTGCCGTATCTGGACGACTTGTTAATCCTGGCAAATTCCCCAGATCTTCTCCTGTGTCATCTGGATATGACGGTCCGGTTTCTACAAGCCCACGGGTGGCTCATCAACTGGAAGAAATCCTCCCTGGTCCCTGCTCAGAGCATGGTGCACCTGGGAGCATTGTTGGACACTCACAACCAGAGGTTGTTCTTGTCTCAGGAGAAAGTCCTGAAGATTCAGGACAGGATTCGTTGCTTCCTTTCTCGTCCGCAAGTGTCGATACATTCGGCAATGCAGGTGCTGGGCCTACTGGTATCAGCATTCGACATGGTGGAGTATGCTCAATTCCATTCTCGCCCCCTCCAGAGGCTGATTCTAGCCAAGTGGGACGGCCTGCCTCACCGGATCAGATCTCAAATGATCTTCTTGACTCCGGAGGTCCGTCTGTCGCTACACTGGTGGCTCCGGGACCAACAATTGTGCAGGGGTCGTCCCTTCTGGATATCCAACTGGGTCCTGTTGATGACAGATGCCAGTCTAAGAGGTTGGGGCGCGGTGCTGGAGCAACACTCCCTTCAGGGTCGGTGGACAAGGGAGGAATCTCTCCTCTCGATTAACATTTTGGAATTGCGGGCGGTCTTCAATGCGTTGAACCTGGCCCAGCATTTAATTCAGAAACGTCCTGTTCAAGTACAGTCGGAGAACGCCACCACAGTGGCTTACATAAATCATCATGGCGGCACTCTAAGCCGTTTGGCAATGAAGGAAGTCTCACGGATTCTACGTTGGGCGGAACGCCATCTACCGGCAATATTCATTCCGGGAGTCCTGAATTGGGAAGCGGACTTTCTCAGTCGTCAGGACGTGCATGCCGGCGCGTGGGGCCTCCATCCAGAAGTGTTTCAACTCCTTGTGGGGTCTTCCAGACGTGGTTCTGATGGCGTCTCGACATAATCACAAGGTTCCGGTCTTCGGAGCAAGGACAAGGGATCCTCAAGCAGCATTTGTGGATGCGCTGGCGGTACCGTGGAGGTTTCGGCTGCCGTACGTAGTCACTCCTGCCCAGGGTAATTCGGAAGTTCAAGCAAAAAAAAGGAAATCTGCTTCTCATAGCTCCAGCGTGGCACAGACGGCACTGGTTCTCAGACCTGCAGGGCCTATCGTCAGAGCGTCCAATTCTACTTCCACAACGCCCAGACATCCTCGTTCAGGGCCCCTGTGTCTACCAGGACCTAGCCCGGCTGTCTTTGACGGCGTGGCTCTTGAAGCTTCCGTCTTAAGGGCTAAGGGTTTTTCTGAAGAGGTCATTAAAACTATGTTGCGGGCCCGGAAACCGGCTTCTGCTCGGATTTACCATAGGGTCTGGCATTCCTACTTTGTTTGGTGCGCATCTAACAATTTTAGTACAGCCAAGCTTTTGGCTTTTCTGCAGCAAGGCCTAGAGTTGGGCCTGCGTCTGGCCTCCCTAAAGGTTCATATTTCTGCCTTGTCGGTGTGGTTTCAGAGAAAAATTGCGACTTTGCCTGATGTTCATACTTTCACTCAGGGCGTGTTGCGTATCCAACCTCCCTATGTCCCGCCTGTGGCTCCTTGGGACTTGTCGGTGGTTTTGGAGGCGTTGCAGGAGCCTCAGTTTGAACCCCTTGGTTCAGCTGACCTTAAGTGGCTTTCCCTTAAGGTGGTGTTCTTGCTGGCTATTGCCTCTGCTAGAAGAGTGTCTGATCTGGGTGCCTTGTCTTGTAGTTCCCCATATCTGATTTTTCACCGTGATCGGGCGGTTCTTAGGACTCGTCCCGGATATTTACCTAAGGTGGTTTCTTAATTTCACCTTAATCAGGAGATTGTGGTTTTGGCCTTTTTCTCCTGATTTGTCTCCCAAAGAGCGGTCTTTGGATGTGGTACGGGCTCTCCGTATCTATGTGAAGAGAACTGCTTCTATCCGAAAATCTGATTCTCTCTTTGTTTTGTTTGGATTTCACAAACGTGGCTGGCCTGCTCACAAGCAGACCCTGGCCAGATGGATTAGAATGGTGATTGCACATGCTTATGTGAAGGCTGGTCTCTCTGCTCCTGTTCACATTAAGGCCCATTCTACTCGGTCTGTTGGACCTTTTTGGGCGGCCCAACGTGGTGCGACCCTTGAACAATTGTGCAAGGCGGCTACGTGGTCTACCGGGAACACATTCATAAGGTTCTATGCCTTCGATACTGCCGCTTCCCAGGATGCTTCCTTTGTACGCCGGGTTCTTGTGCCCGCTACAGTGCGTCCCCTCCCATAAGGAACTGCTTTAGGACATCCCCATTGTCCAATCCTTGTGGAGCCCAGTGTACCCCGCAGCAGAAAACGAGTTTTCTGGTAAGAACTTACCTTTGTTAAAACTCTTTCTGCGAGGTACACTGTGCTCCACAAGGCGCCCACCCTGACGCACTTAGCTTCTTTGGGTTGGTTTGGCATTAGCCGCTGACAGTTCTCTTGTCGTGAGAGTGTGGTGTATGTGGCTACTAACTGTTGTCTCTTTTCCTGCTACTGCATTGGGCTGGTTAACTAAAAACTGAGCTCCTGTGCTGGGAGGCGGGGTGATATAGGAGGCGGCGCTGTGCATTCTGGTAACAGTCAAAGCTTTGAGCCTGTTGGTGCCTCGGATCAAGATCCTACTCTACACCCCATTGTCCAATCCTTGTGGAGCCCAGTGTACCTCGCAGAAAGAGTTTTAACAAAGGTAAGTTCTTACCATAAAACTCGCTATTTATGTTTTTATTTTAAGAGTGAGATGGAGACTGCTGGGGGAGTAGGAACCAATCCTAGAGGTTAATGATTCTCTATCTCCGCTGATAGGACACTGAGCTCCTGAGGGTGATGATCGTAAGCCTCTGAGGCGACCGCTCAATCCCGCAGCACAGTCGCCACCCCCTAACAGAGCCAGAAGATAGAAGAGTGGAGAGTATGATGCCGGCGGCCCGGGAAGCGGGTCCCCGGTGGTAATGGCGGCACAAGGGTGAGAGCGCAGTCTTGTAATGCTGCGCTCCGGCGGCTCAGCAACATGGATGTATGGCGCTGTGAGGGGCGTCCCGGGCTGCAACATACCTTTAAAACTGGTCAAACTATGCTAACGGACTAATCCTGCTATTAGCAGCAAGGTACCTCAGGCCAGTATAATATAATAAGTGCGGGAAGATGCGCCATTACAGGGGGTGGGGCTTCTCAGAGCGGATCCAGCACTCTCCAGCGCCATTTTCTCCCTGCAGATCACACAGACAGAAGCTGCTAGGGAGCGCTGCCCTCCACACAACTCCAGGTTACCTCTGCGGTACCAGGGTGTTATAGACTGGGGGAGAGAGTGTTAAATATTTATATATTAACCATTAAGGTGTTATATCAGAGCTGGGCTTATTGTATATTACACTGCCTATTGAAGCGCTGTGTGGCTGGCTCCTTACACTCTGTGAATCTCTGAAAGTACTCTGGTGGAAACTGTGGCTGACCTGTTCGTGTGTGTATATAGATCAAATTATGTCTAGGTAATCTGTCTCTTGTGCAGCAGATTGTCTGTCTTACTTCACCTGAAGAGTCTATTCCATGTACGCAGGACTGCAATGTGCTTTCCCAGCCCTCTGAATCTGAACCCCCATGGGTGGATCCCTTAAGGGGAATGGTATCTCAGATTTCATCTTATATATGTCATATAATGAGAAACAAACACAGGTTTTGAGAAATTCTGTAGAGGTGTTGCAATGTTCAGCTCCCAATACCTCATTTAGGTGTCCCCCCCTATTCACCCAAAGAAGCTTTCTCTTGCCAAGATAATGCAAGGTGACACGGATACCGACTCTGATACAGGTTATGGGGATATGCAGGGGGGTGGGGCATTAGGGACATTTAGGGACATTTTACACGTTACTGAGAAAATACCTGAGCAGGTAGAGGAGGCTTATTTTACATACAATAAGAAAACCTCCCTTACATTCCCTGCGTCTAAGGAATTAAACACATTGTTTGAAAAATCCTGGGAAAACCCAGAGAAAAAATTCCAGATCCCAAAAAGGGTTCTCATTGCTTTTCCTTTCCCTGAGGAGGACAGGAAAAAGTGGGAAAACCCGCCAGTAGTAGACGCTTCTGTATCTAGGTTGTCTAAGAAGGTGGTTTTACCTGTCCCTGGGTCCACCGCTTTGAAAAACCATCAGTCCGCATGATTGAGACTACTCTCAAATCACTATACACAGCGAATGGAGTAGCTTTAAGACCCACTATTGCTTGTGCATGAATTTCTAAAGCTATAGTAAAGTGGTCAGGCACTTTACTAGAGGAATTGGATTCCATGGATAGAAGACACATTGAATTGTTTTTACGACACATACAGGATTCTGTGTGTTTCATGGTGGAAGCCATCAAGGACCTGGGCCATCTTAATGCTAGGGCTTCTGCCATGGCGGTCTCGGCACGCAGGGGACTCTGGCTGCGTCAATGGTTGCCGGATGCAGAATCCAAGAAAATTGTGGAGAACCTACCCTTCACTGGTCAGGCTCTGTTTGGGGAAGCATTAGATGCGTGGATCTCCACGGCAACTACGGGTAAGTCTACCTTTCTTCCCTCTGCAACACCACCGACTAGGAAATCTTATCCTGCGTCTGCTATGCAGTCCTTTCGGACTGCAAAAGTTAAAGTCCAAATCGCCTTCCACTTTCTTTAGGAGGTCGGGGAAAATCCAGAAAACCTGCACCAACAGGTTCCCAGAAACAGAAACTTGTTTCTGCTTCCTCAAAATCCTCGGCATGATGGTGGACCTCCCAGCGTGGAGATCAGGCAGGTGGGAGCAAGACTAAGGAATTTCAGTCACATCTGGGCGTCATCAGGCCTGGACCCCTGGGTACAAGATATTGTTACTCAGGGGTACAGACTGGAGTTCCAAGAACTCCTCCCTCACAGATTTTTCAAATCAGACTTACCAGCTTCGCTGACAGAAAGTGCTATCCTACAGGAAGCCATTCAAAAAATTGCTAAGGTCAGATGTCATTGTTCCAGTTCCACCTCCCCTAACAAACAAGGGTTATTACTCAAACCTGTTTGTGGTACCGAAGCCGGATGGTTCGGTCAGGCCATTCTTGAACCTAAAGTCATTGAACCCTTATTTGAGGGACTTCAAGTTCAAAATGGAGTCTCTGAGAGCGGTGATCTCAGGTCTGGAGGAGGGGTAGTCTCTGGTATCCCTAGATATCAAGGATGCGTACCTTCACATTCCGATCTGGCCACCACACCAGGCTTATTTAAGATTTGCGCTACTGGACTGTCATTATCCGTTCCAGGCACTATCATTTGGCCTCTCCACGGCGCTGAGGGTGTTCACCAAGGTCATGGCGGAAATGATGCTCCTCCGCAAGCAGGGTGTGAACATAATTTCGTATCTGGATGACCTGCGTCTTCCAGGGAGAAATTGTTACAGAGCATTGCTTTCTCGACTCAACTTCTCCAGGATCATGGATGGATCCTGAATCTTCAAAAGTCACATTTGGAGCCGACAAGGAGACTGTCTTTCCTGGGGATGAGTCTCGACACAGAAGTTTAGAGGGTGTTTCTACCGGAGGAGAAAGCGTTGGTGATTCCGACAATGGTCCGGGATATCCTGAAGCCAGCCCGGGTGTCTGTTCATCAGTGCATTCGCCTTCTGGGGAAAATGGTGGCCTCCTACGAGGCTCTACAGTACGGGAGATTTCATGCACGACCCTTCCAACTGGATCTCCTGGACAAATGGTCGGGATCTCATCTTCACATGCACCAGAGGATACATCTGTCGCCGAAAGCCAGAATCTAGCTCCTCTGGTGGCTGCAGACTTCTCACCTACTGGAGGGCCGCAGGTTCGTGATTCAGGATTGGTTCCTCCTAACCATGGATGTAAGTCTTAGACATGGGGAGCAGTCACCCAAGTAGAAAACTTCCAAGGAAGATGGTCAAGTCTGGAATCCATCCTTCCAATAAACATTCTGGAACTAAGGGCCGTATACAGCGGTCATCTACAAGCAGCACATCTTCTGAAAGATCAGGCCATTCAGGTTCAGTCGGACAATGTAACGACGGTGGCCTACATAAACCGACAAGGCAGAACGAAGAGCAGAGCTGCAATGTCAGAGGTAATACGAATCATCCTCTGGGCGGAAAAGTACGCGATGGCACTGTCGCCAATCTTGACTCCGGGAGTGGACAGCTGTGTCTGCTGAGGAAGTCTGCTTCCCAATCTCCATCCAGGAGAGTGGGGCCTTCACCCAGAGGTGTTCGCGGAGGTGACAAGTCTTTGGGGGCGTACCACAAATAGACATGATGACCTCCTGTCTCAACAAGAAGCTTCAGAGGTACTGTTCCAGGTCGAGGGACCCACAGGTAGTGGTAGTGGACGCCCTGGTAACTCTGTGGGTGTTAAAGTCAGTGTATGTGTTCCCTCCACTTCCACTCAACCCAAGGATTCTCAAACTAATCAAAAGAACAAGAGTTCAGGCGATCCTCATTGCTCCGGACCGGCCAAGAAGGGCTTGGTAAGCGGATCTTCTGGAGTTACTGCTGGAAGATACGAGGCCTCTTCCTCTTCGAGAGGACCTTCTGCAACAGGGGCCGTTTGCTTATCAAGACTTTCCACGGCTACGTTTGACGGCATGGAGGTTGAACGCCAGATCTTAGCTCGGAAGGGCATTCCGAACAAAGTTATTCCTACCCTGATACAGGCTAGGAAAGGAGTAATGTCTAAACACTACCATCAAATTTGGAAAAAGTATGTGTCTTGGTGTGAATCCAAGAGGTTTCCTATGGTGGAGTTTCAACTAGGACGGTTTCTCCTCTTTCTGCAAGCAGGTGTGGATGTGGGCCTGTGTTTGGGCTCCATAAAAGTCCAGATTTTGGTCTTGTCCAATTTCTTCCAGAAACAATTATCGGTCCTCCCTGAGGTTCAGACTTTCTTGAAAGGGGTTCTGCACATCCAGCCTCCCTTTGTGCCTCCTACGGCACCTTGGGATCTTAATGTGGTGCTGCAGTTCCAGCAGTCGGATTGGTTTGAACCTTTACAGGAGGTTGATGTCAAGTTTCTTACTTGGAAGGCGGTCACACTATTGGCATTGACATCAGCTAGACGAGTGTCGGAATTGGAGGTATTGTCCTGCAAGAGCCCCTACTTGATTTTCCATGAAGATAGAGCTGAGCTCAGGACGCAACAGCAATTTCTTCCGAAGGTTGTGTCAGCTTTTCATATCAACCAACCTATTGTGGTGCCAGTGGCTACTGACTCCTCAATTACTTCAAAATCCTTGGATGTTGTAAGGGCTTTGAAGATTTATGTGAAGAGAACTTCTCGTCACAGAAAGTAGGACGCTCTGTTTGTCCTTTATGATCCCAACAAGGTTGGGTGTCCTGCTTCTAAGCAGACTTTCTCGCTGGATCAGGTGTACTATCCAGCATGCTTATTCTACAGCAGTCTTGCCGTGTCCAAAATCCGTTAAGGCCCACTCTACTCTTCCTGGGCGGCTGCCAAGGGTGTCTCGGCTTTATAACTTTGCCGAGCGGCTACTTGGTCAGGTTCGAACACGTTTGCTAAGTTCTACAAGTTCGATACTTTGGCCTCTGAGGACCTAAAGTTTGGTCAATCGGTTCTGCAGGTACCTCCGCGCTCTCCCTCCCATACTGAGAGCTTTGGTACATCCCCATAGTACTAATGTGGACCCCAGCATCCTCTAGGACGTAAGAGAAAAAAGGATTTACCGGTAGGTAATTAAAATCCTATTCTCGTAGTCTGTGGAGGATGCTGGGCGCTCGCCCAGGGCTTCGTTTTGCTGCATTTGTTACTTAGTTAAGTACTGCATTGTTGCTTGGTTAAGTACTGTTGTTCAGCCGTTGCTGACTTGTTTCAAGCTGGTTAGCTTGGTTTTCTGTTTTTTTGTGTGTGTGTGTGTGTGTGCTGGTGTGAATCTCACCACTAGCTGTGTGTATTTCCTTCTCTCGAAGTATGTCCATCTACTTGGGCACAGTCTCGTACGGACTACGAGAAAAGTATTTACCGGTAGGTAATTTAAAATCCTATTTTCTGGTGTAGGTTCCCGCTATAAAATAGTCCGTACCACTCCTCAAAATAAATAGTTTACTGAAGATTTGTAGTATGGCATCAATACAAACGTGTCTCTTGGTCATCTCATTGTTGCGCATTTCACGGCACTGCTGTCAACTTTTTCAGACCGTTTATGCCTATTTTTTTCTGATGGTGGTCATTCCGAGTTGATCGCTAGCTGCTTTCTTTCGCAGCGCAGCGATCAGGTCAAAAAAACGGCACTTCAGCGTATGGGGCACACTGCGCACGCGCGTCGTCCTTTCACAAAAGCCGATGCAGTTTTAAACAAATCTCTTTTCAGTCGCACTGCTGATCGTTGAGTGATTGACAAAGTGGGTGTTTCTGGGTGGTAACTGACCGGTTTCGGGGAGTGTGTGAAAAAACGCAGGCGTGCCAGATAAAAACGCAGGAGTGGCTGGGGAAACGTAGGCGTGGCTGGCCGAACGCAGGGCGTGTTTGTGATGTCAAAACGGGAACTAAGTAGTCTGAAGTGATCGCAAGGTAGGAGTAGGTCTGCAGCTACTCTGAAACTGCATAATTTTTTTTTTTTTATAGCAATGCTGCGATCCTTTCGTTCGCACTTCTGCTAAGATACACTCCCAGAGGGCGGCTGCTTAGCGTTTGCACTGCTGCTAAAAGCAGCTAGCGAGCAAACAACTCGGAATGAGGGCCATTATCCTTGCAGAGTGCCAGTGTCTAACTTGTCCTGTGCTGGGATATTTTCCTGTGCTAAAAATCCCAACAAAGGACAAGCTAGATACTGGCACTCTCTACGGATGTGTTTAGTATAATTCCAGCAATAGATTTGTTAGACAAAAATAGGCATAAACTGTCTGAAGAAGATGGCAGCAGTCCCGTGAAACACGTAACAAGGTTTATGAAATGTATCCTTTATCACATGCAGTACCAGATGGCCGAGACACGTTTGTATTAATGTCCTACTACAAATCTTCAATAAACTATTTATTTCAAAGAAGTGGTACTGACTATTCAATTAGGGTTCCTGCTCCAGAAAGGACATTGGGGCTAATTCAGAGTTGATCGCAGCAGCAAATTTGTTAGCAAAGCTATATACACACCCACCGGGATATAATCCCAGAAGTATACCAAGAGCGCTGCTTCCACCCCAATTTCTATATTATTCACTTTCACAACTGATTTTATATTCAATCTTTTTATTCAAATGGGAGTCTTCCTCTATACATACACAAATAAAAAGAATTTAATCATACCCAGTGAATGCTGCAGCTCAAAATCAAGGGTTTGAGCTGAGGAAGCCGCTGAAGGAGTATCAAGGCGGAGAAATGCGTATTCAAGTGACTGTGTCAAGGAACTTTCACCTCCAGAACGCTGTATTACGGGGTCAATACTACTGGTACACAGTGTAAACTGCAATACGGGCAATCACCAGCGGAGGGAGCCTGAGCACTGTGAGTAGAAGCACTGGACCATTGATGCCTCATCTGCTAAAGGAGGACCGTAACAGCAAAGAATCCAACTTCTGGAGGTGACATTATAAAGAGTCTATATGGTAACACCTGTGAAGGTAATCTAATGTGTGCACACATAAATTAAAAGGGATCCAAGTAAACTTGGGACAATCTGAAGATTATCTTATTCATAAGTTGAATCAGCTTTGGATCACAGAAATTATGTCCAATGTGAGAGAGAATATAAAGTAAAAATTCCTTGCACTTTACTGGGACACATTGATGTAATGTGGACATTATCCAGCTGAATCGTTTTTAATATAAGCCTGAGATCCGGATACTAGCAAGCCTCTTAGGATTTTAGATGCAATATTAATGTGGAAGTAAATTGTATTGTTTTTATTTTGTATGCTGCAGCATTCACTGGGTATGATTAAATTCTTTTTATTTGTGTATGTATAGAGGAAGACTCCCATTTGAATAAAAAGATTGAATATAAAATCAGTTGTGAAAGTGAATAATATAGAAATTGGGGTGGAAGCAGTGCTCTTGGTATACTTCTGGGATTATATCCCGGTGGGTGTGTATATATCTTTGGTACCATTATAAGGAATGCGATTATCCTTATTAGCTAAGAGCAGCAGCATCCACTAATTACAAAAATCTCCTCCATTGGCTAGTCCCAGCGCCCTTTATTGCACACACTGGGGTCCTTGTGTGAGTAAGGAACACTGTGTGTGCGATCATATGTGTTTGAAATTTGTTAGCAGTTGGGCAAAACCATGGCCCTCATTCCGAGTTGTTCGCTCGCAAGCTGCTTTTAGCAGCATTGCACATGCTAAGCCGCCGCCTACTGGGAGTGAATCTTAGCTTAGCATAATTGCGAACGAAGTATTCGCAATATTGCGAAAAGATTTTTCTTTGCAGTTTCTGAGTAGCTCGAGACTTACTCTTCCAGTGCGATCAGTTCAGTGCTTGTCGTTCCTGGTTTGACGTCACAAACACACCCAGCGTTCGCCCAGACACTCCCCCGTTTCTCCTGACACTCCCCCGTTTTTCCCAGAAACGGCAGCGTTTTGTCACACACTCCCATAAAACGGCCAGTTTCCGCCCAGAAGCACCCACTTCCTGTCAATCACACTACGATCAGCAGAACGAAGAAAAAACCGTAATGCCGTGAGTAAAATACCAAACTTCTTAGCAAATTTACTTGGCGCAGCCGCAGTGCGAACATTGCGCATGCGCAGTTAGTGGAAAATCGCACCAATGCGAAGGAAAAGAACGAGCGAACAACTCGGAATGAGGGCCAATGTACGCTGCAGGTGTGGCAGATATAACCTTTGCAGAGAGAGTTAGATTTGGGTGGGTTATTTTGTTTCTGTGCAGGGTAAATACTGGCTGCCTTATTTTTACACTGCAATTTAGATTTCAGTTTGAACACACCCCACCCAAATCTAACTCTCTCTGCACATGTTATATCTGCCTCATCTGCAGTGCACATGGGGGGTAATTCCAAGTTGATCGCAGCAGGAATTTTGTTAGCAGTTGGGCAAAACCATGGCCCTCATTCAGAGTTCGCTCGCAAACTGCTTTTAGCAGCATTGCACACGCTAAGCCGCCGCCTACTGGGAGTGAATCTTAGCTTAGCAGAATTGCGAACGAAAGATTCTCAAAATTGCGAATAGAAATTTCTTAGCAGTTTCTGAGTAGCTCGACACTCTGCCACTGCGATCAGTTCAGTCCTTTTCGTTCCTGGTTTGACGTCACAAACACACCCAGCGTTCGCCCAGACACTCCCCCGTTTCTCCAGCCACTCCCGCGTTTTTCCCAGAAACGGCATTGTTTTTTCACACACACCCATAAAACGGTCAGTTTCCGCCCAGAAACACCCACTTCCTGTCAATCACACTCCGATCACCAGAACGAAGAAAAAACCTCGTAATGCCGTGAGTAAAATACCAAGCTTCTTAGCAAATTTACTTGACGCAGCCGCAGTGCGAACATTGCGCATGCGCAGTTAGCTTAAAATCGCACCGATGCGAAGAAAAATAACGAGCAAACAACTCGGAATGAGGGCCCATGTGCACTATATGGGAAAGCAGATTTAACATGTGCAGAGAGTTAGATTTGGGTGTGGTGTGTTCAATCTGCAATCTAATTTGCAGTGTAAAAATAAGTAGGATCTTGATCCGAGGCACCAACAGGCTCAAAGCTTTGACTGTTCCCAGAATGCATAGCGCCGCCTCCTGTATCACCCCACCTCCCTGCACAGGATCTCAGTTTTGTAGTTGGTGCTGGAGTAGCAGGCACTTAACAGAGGAGCTGCTCCAGGCAGCCCTAAGAAGAGCTTTTTTTCTGAGGAAAAAAGTGAAGACTTCAAGGGCAGCAGCTGTGTTACATGTCAGTGGACATTCACGGCTGCAGCTCCGGCTCTCCCCAGCGGCGCTGTACACTCCCGAGCCCTGGTTGCCGGGTAACTACAGCAGGAGGCTCCGGTTTTCTTCTTGTCAGGCACGCACGACGGGGGCTCTCCGGGATCGCGTGGCCGCGCTTTCGGGAGGTGGTAAGTGGGTCCCGCTTGCGGGACCCGGTCTTTATCGCGATCCGGCGCGTTCAGTGGGAGGCGGGCCGCGCGTGCTGGCGGTGGACACTGTGGCAGTACAGGCGATCCCACTAGATCACCAGGGCATGGGACAGTTCAGGTTTTCTCTATAAACTGTTTTATTAGAGCCCGCAGTACCCGGTGGTTTTGCCAGCAGGGGGATAGAGCTTGGACCTGAAGCCCCTCCCCCAGCTCCAGGGCGCCATTTTCTGCAAATGTTCCCGCCGTGGAGCTGCATATCTGTCTCTCCCTCACTCCCTGTACCCTGAGGGGGCTAAGTACGTCAGGGTCCTCATAAATATAGTGTTTCACAGGATATACTACTTTGTTTTTTTCTCTGTGTTTCAATCACCATATACCTCTTAAATCCTCTTTTTGTGCTCTGCTTGTAGTCACACTATACGAGGGTTTTAGTCAGGTAATTTGCTTATATTGTACTGTTACACCCTAAGGTTACGCTTACTAATGTCTGCTAAACAGGGTGGTCGATCTATGGCTGATCCTGCACCATGCAGTGCTGAAACCACGGATTACTCGGAGGAAAACATAGCAGCTGAGTGTTCAGGTACTGGGTGTTCTATACTCCCTGGTCAGTCTGCAGCAACGGGGGCAAATCAAGACCCACCTTGGGCTGCTTTCTCCAATTTGCTGACTACGTTAGTAACTAGACTTGCGCCACCTATGGGACCTCCTGTGCCATTACAGCCACATATTGTCCCTGCAGTTAATCTGCTATGGGCAGATACTCTGTCTTCTCAGTTACAGCAATTAAATCAGTCTCTGGCTAAGCAAAATCCTGACTCTTGCCCGTCTAAGACCAAGGGGTCATCTCAACGGGCCATTACTTCCTCACAATCCACACATGTTTCGGATACCTCATCCGATGAAGATGCGCTTACACTGACCCTTCAGACACTGATGCAGATGCTTCTGATGGGAAATTTCTGACACAAGTGGATGTTCCTGACCTCTTGGAGGCTATCAGGCTGATTCTTCAAAGACGAAGAGCCTTCAGCTACCTCCAAGAAACCAGATATGTTTAAACATCAGAAGGTTACTAAACTAGTTTTACCTCATTCTGACCGCTTGGTTGACATTCGTCAGGAATCCAGGAAAGACATTTGCTCGGTTTTAAAAGCTACAAGCCCGTTATCCCCTCGCTGCAGAGTTAATGAAAAATTGGGAAACGCCTCTTCCGGTGGATTCACAAGTCGCACGTCTGGTGGTGTCCTCTGCTCTGCCTGTCACTACTGCCACCTCGCTGAAGGAACCGACGGATAAACGTGTGGAGGGTTGCTTGAAGTCCATTTACACTCTTACTGGAGCTGTACATAGGCCCACTATTGCGGCCTCGTGGGCTGCTAAGGTCATAGAGGCCTGGGTTCAGGAAGTGAAAGCTGAACTACCATCTGATTTTCCTGATAATGCTAGATAGTGTCTTTCATACATAGGTATCCTGGCAGCCAAAGCGTCTACTACGTCTCTTCTGGCTCGCCGGATCCTCTGGTTGCGGTCCTGGTCCATAGATCTGAACTCTAAAAAGACCTTGGAGGTGATCCCTTTTAAGGGAAACATTCTTTTTGAGGAAGATCTCAACAAGATTGTTACTGACTTAGCTTCAGCTAAGACTGCATGTCTGCCTAATACTTCACCTTTGGCTCCGAAGGCTAAGAGTCAGGCGTACCCGAAACGGGCTCGCACTTCCAAAACCTCTAAGCCCAAACCTAAACGTCAGCCTGCTTCCAAAATAGACAAGCCTGCTGCATGACGGGGCTGGCCTCCCCCTGGGGATCCCAGGGTGGGAGGCTGACTTCTACAGTTTGCTTAGGTGTGGTTACAGGCCACTTTGAACGCCTGGGTAAGGGAAGTCGTCATTCACGGATACGCCATCTCTTTCAAGAAACGTCCCCCTCGACCGTTTTGCTCAACAAACATCCCTTTGGATCAGGTAAAAGCAAAAACTCTCCATTTGGTGGTGCAATCTCTCCTGGATACAGGAGTGATAGTACCGGTGCCCCTGGCTCAGAGAAGCAAGGGGCACTATTCCACGCTGTTCCTAGTCCCGAAACCGAATGGGTACTCTCTGCCTACTCTCAATCTCAAGTCTTTGAAGAAATATGTGAAAGTTTCCAAATTCCGTATGGAAACTCTTCGCTCTATTGTTCTGGCTTTGGAACCCAAGGATTATATGGTATCCCTGGACATACAGGATGCCTACCTGCATATTCTTATTGCAGTGTTGCATGAGCAATACCTGTGGTTTGCTATTGACAACCTACATTTTCAGGTCTTACCTTTCGGTCTGACTACTGCTCAAAGAATTTTCACCAAGGTCATGACGGCTCTACTCCGCTTTCAGGGTATCAGGATCCTGCCACATCTGGACGACTTGTTGATCCTGGCGAACTCTCAGTTCTTCTGTCATCTGGAACGGCTGGTCCAATTCCTGCAAGCCCACGGGTGGCTCATCAACTGGAAGAAATCTTCCCTGGTCACTGCCCAGAGCATGGTGCACCTGGGAGCACTATTGGACACCCACAACCAGCAGTTGTTTTTGTCCCAGGATAAGATCCTGAAACTTCAGGACAAGATATGATGCTTCCTCTCTCGCCCAAGTGTGTTGAAACATTCGGCAATGCAAGTACTAGGCCTCATGGTGTCGGCGTTCGACATGGTAGAGTATGCTCAATTTCATTCCTGCCCCCTGCAGAGGTTGATACTCTCCATGTGGGACGGCCTGCCTCACCAGATCAAGACCCACATGATCTCCTTGACTCCGGAGGTCCACTTGTCACTAAGCTGGTGGCTATAGGACCAGCAACTGAGCAGAGGTTGTCCCTTCTGTATCTCCAACTGGGTGCTTCTGACGAAAGATGCCAGTCTGCGGAGCTGGGGCGCGGTGTTGGAGCAAAACTCTCTTCAGTATCGGTGGACCAGGGAGGAGTCTCCCCTCCCGATAAACATTATGGCATTGCGGGCAGTGTTCACTAGCCCTGTCTCTAGCACAGAACCGGCCTGTTCAAGTACATTCAGACAACGCCACCATGGTGGCGTACATAACTCATCAAGGAGGCACTCGAAGCCACGTGGCAATGAAGGAAGTATCAAAAATCCTTCATTGGACGGAACGCCATCTGCCAGCCATATCGGCAGTGTTCATTCCGGGAGTCCTCAACTGGGAAGCAAACTTCCTCAGTCGCCAGGACGTACACGTCGGAGAGTGGATGCTTCATCCGTAAGTCTTTCAACTCCTAGTGGACAAGTGGGGCCTACCAGATGTAGACCTGATGGCGTCTCAACACAATCACAAGGTTCCGGTCTTCGGAGCAAGGTCAAGGGATCCTCAAGCAGCGTTTGTGGACGCACTGGCAATTCCATGGAACTTTCGGCTACCATACGTGTTCCCTCCGGTGTCACTTTTTTACCCAGGGTGATAAAGAAGTTCAAGCAAGAAGGAGGAATACTACTTCTAATCGGTCCAGCGTGGCCCAGACGGCATTGGTTCTCAGACCTACAGGGTCTCTCGATAGAGCGTCCTCTTCTACTTCTGCAACGCCCAGACCTCCTCATTCAGGGCCCTTGTGTCTAACAGGATTTGGCCCGGCTGGCCTTGACGGTGTGGCTCTTGTAGCTTCAGTTCTGAGGGCCAAAGGATTATCTGAGGCGGTCATTCAAACTGTGTTGAAGACCCGTAAACAGACTTCAGCACGGTTTTATTATAGGGTCTGGAATTCTTACCGCGCCTGGAGTGCGACTAACCATTATGACACATATAAGTTCAGTACTGCCAAGCTTTTGGCTTTCCTGCAACAGGGCCTGGACTTAGGCCTTCGTCTGGCCTCCCTCAAGGTTCCCTCAAGGTTCATATTTGCGACTCTGCCTGATGTTCATACATTCACTCAGGGTGTTTTACGGATTCAACCTCCCTATGTCCCGCTTGTGGCTCCTTGGGATTTGTTGTTGTTCTGGACGTCTTAGAAGAGTCTCCGACTGAACCTTTTGAGTCTGTGGACCTTAAGTGGCTTACTCTTAAAGTTCTGTTCTTGCTGGCTATTGCCTCTGCTACACGGGTTTCAGACTTGGGTGCCTTGTTCTGTCGGTCACCCTTTCTGATTGATCGGCGGTTCTTTGAACTCGCCCTGGTTATCTGCCTAAGGTGGTTTTTTTTTTTTTTTTCAAATTGTTTTTATTATAATCTCATACCATACAGAGTAGATATATAGCATTTCGAGACATCGAATGGAATATATAGTTGGCATTGTACAACATAATATGCGCTATATATAAGCCTCTAGACAAAAGACAGGAAGTTACAGATTATTCAGTCTCATATAAAACCTGGTAGAGATCCAAACCTATTTTCAAACTTTTCTCTACATAAAACCTTCGTACCCTTCCAAGAAAGGTAACTTGTGTATAACTAAGGATATCAGGGAATTGAGAACGTGCTTTAGTTCTCCAAGTGTCGCAGACTATAGATGAAAAGAGGTGGTTTAAACATCGGTTCTCCGCCAGTATGGACAGAGTATTTCGAATTCCCTAAACATATACATAATATCTAGAACATAAGAAAATAAACTAACATGTAATGCCTACTATGGGACACGGGCCGTTGATCCATCCACAGAGCAGTCTTCCCATATCGAGGGTCCATATTTCTAGTCAACCCGGTAGACTATTGAAAATAGAACGGAGCGGAGGAGGGGTCTGGAAAAAGGAGAGGAGAGAGGGCAAATCAGATGTTCAAGGGGTTAGGTTGGGCTAATGTGTGGAGGAGGTACCATGAGGTAGATTGAAAGCATTTATCAATGGCTTGTTTAGTGTGTAGGGGGAGTGTCAAAATGTATGTGTCCCAGCATTGGAACAGGGCAGGGGTGAGCCTCTCCTTATGGATAGAGGCCTCCAGCCAGTCCATGGTGAATAGAAAAAATAATCTAGAGGTCACCATCGAAAGATTAGGAGGTATGTTGTGGATCCATTGTTGTAGGATTGCCTTCCTGCCAGCCGCAGACAATATCATAAGTAGTTTTTTGTTAGACCTGGGGATGTCTGGCTGGTCGGTCAAACATCCAAACAATGCCCAAGAAACAGTGCAACTAAAGGATATGCCTAAGGAGGTGGTTCCATAATGATGTACCTCATGCCAAAACCGTGACACCAGAGCACAGTCCCAGAAACAATGGAAGAGGTCGGCCCCCTCCATTGAGCATTTAGTGCATTTGCTGTCTTCTGAGATGCCCATCAAATATCGGCGTTTAGGTGAGATGTATGCCCTATGGAGCATTTTATAGGCCATCTCTTGATAGGAGCTTGCAGGGATAAGTTTTAGGGTGAGTTGAAAGTGATTTAGGAGGGATTCAGGGGTTACCGTTGAAATGTGGGAGGACCATTGGGACAGCTCTGGAAGGTCCGTGTCAGGGATGAGTTCATGACGAATACGAGTATAAATGGTTGATATAGAGTAGCATGTTGATTGGAGTAATGTATCTAGAGAGTTAAGAAAATCATTCCCTGTCAATCTCGAGAGTACATTTTTAAGATAATGTATTGCCTGGAAGTAGGCAAACTCGTTGTGAGGGGGCAGGCCATATTTTTCTTGTGCCTCCGCGAAAGACAGCGGGACCCGGGAGGGATTAAGCAAGTTGCGTAGGTTGCGGATACCAAGAGAGTGCCAGGCAATGAAGGGTTGTAGAGCCTCTCCTTCCTGAAACTCCAGGTTGCCTATAAAGGGCATCGAGAGTGAGCACAAGTGCTGAAGTTTGAGAGATTTCCTCGTCATTTGCCACGCCTGTATTATGGGGAGTAGTAATGAATTAGTGGTGATATGTAGCGCCAACTTGGAGGGTTTGGCATGAAGAAGATAACTAAGGGATAAGGGGGCGCAGAGTTGAGAGTCTAGGTTGGAGTCCGTGTAGTAATTATTGTCTCCAAGCCAGTCCATAGCAATGCGGAGGAGGCACGCAAGATTGTATTGTTTAACATCAGGTAGGTTGATTCCTCCCCTATATACCGTCTGGGACAATTTTTTCATGCTAATCCTTGGACGTTTGCCAGCCCAGATGTATCTGGAGATAGAGGTATTCAGAGAAGATATATCCGACTTGGATAATAGAAGGGGGGTCATCTGTAGAACATAGAGGAGTTTTGGGAAGCTGGCCATCTTAAATAGGTTACATCTCCCTAGCATGTTAAGGGGGAGGGATTGCCAGAGACCAAGTTCGGTTCTAATCTTATGGAGGACCGGGGTGATATTAAGCCTATACAGGTGGCAGGGGTGGGTAGGGAGTGCAACGCCTAGATAGGTAATATGTGTATTCGCCCATTTAAAGGGAAAAGTGGTCCCCCAACCCAATCTCGCCTGTCCGTATATGGCTAGTGCCTCCGACTTATTGTAATTAATGGAAAACCCTGCAAAAGAGGAGAAACGGTCAATCACAGCAATCAGCTGTGGGATCGTACGGTGAGGGTCTGACATAAAAAGGAGGAGGTCATCTGCGAATGCCACCACCCGTAATTCCTGTGTACCCACCTCGATGCCCCCATAGTTTGGGTGTAGCAGAATGTGGCGTATAAGAGGTTCTAATGCCAGATCAAAAAGGAGGGGGGATAAGGGGCATCCTTGTCTAGTGCCTCTTTCCAACGTGAAGGGTGGAGATGCCACATTGTTGACTAAGACCTGTGCCACTGGGTTATTGTACAAGGTCTGTACTAAGTTGCAAAACGCTGTGCCGAATCCCTGGTGGGCAAGTACTCGGGATAGGTGAGGCCAGGCAATTTTATCAAACGCCTTCTCTGCGTCCAAATTCACAATGATGTTGTTTTTGGCCTGATTGAAGCGGGTATGAGAAATCGCAGTCAGGGCCGCCCGCACTCCTCGTGTGGATTGTCTACCCTTGACAAACCCCATCTGCGCGGGTGAGATAAGGCGGGGTAGGTAGGCTTGCAACCTATTAGCTATAATTTTGGTCAATATTTTAAAGTCCTGATTGAGGAGTGAAATGGGACGGTATGACCCTACTTGGGCAGGGTCTTTGCCCGGTTTTGCGAGTACTATAAGCTTAGCTTCGTTAAAACGAAGGGGAGTCTCTCCTGTTGTTAGGATGTGGTTATATAATCGTGTTAGTGTAGGGAGTATATCGGCATCTAGCATCTTATAAAATTCGGCACTGAAGCCGTCAGGGCCAGGGCTCTTTCCATTGGGTAAGGACTTAATGGTGGCCCGTACCTCGTCATCGGTTATGGGAGCATCCAGTGAGTCCCTTTCTTCCACTTCTAGCCTTGGTAACTGCGCCTCCGCCAGGAATAACTGACCATCAGTTGCGTTATCCGTGTCGGCAGTATATAAGGATTTGTAGAACCTCATAAAGGCCGAGCAAATGTCAGTGGGATCAGAAAGAACACCTCCAGAGCTGTGCAATGAGTTAACCCATGTTTTGTTTCGGGGCCCCCTAACCAAGTTGGCCAATAGTCTGCCAGACTTGTTTCCCCACCTATGGAATCTGTTTCTGCCGTAATCATAGCTGATCTGGGCCTGTTCGGTGAGAAAGGTATCATAGATTTGTTTTGCCATGAGGTACGTTTCTCTATGAGTAGGATCGTCGCATTGTTTGTAAGTGCGATATGCGAGTGTGAGAGCTGCGCTAAGTTCCTGCAATTTGGTGTTGAATTTCTTACGCTTAGAATTAACATAGGAAATAATATGGCCTCGAAGGACTGCCTTAGAGGCCCCCCAAAAGAGTGGAGTGTTAGATACTTGATCTAAGTTGTCAGTAGTATAATTATGCCAGGAATGTTTGAGATGTAATAAGAAATCCTCTGAGTGTATGAGATATGCTGGGAATCTCCAACATTTAGAAATGTTCTGGGGTAGGGATAAATGTAGGGACAGGGTGATGGGGGCGTGGTCTGAAATAATGATGTCCTTGATTGAGGTGTGGGTGACTTTAAAGAAAAGGTGTTTAGACAAAAATAAATAGTCAATGCGAGAGTGGGTGAAGTGCGGGTGTGAATAGAAAGAATAATCCCGTTGGAGGGGATGGTGTGTACGCCAAGGGTCTAGTAAGGTAAGTTGAGAGCAAAGAGAGGAAAGCAGAGTAGAGGAGGATCCGGGTTTTTTGGTACTCACCCCCGATCTATCCATGGATGGATCAACGACCGTATTGAAATCTCCCCCTAGGATTAAGTTTTTGCCGCCCCAGGACAGAACTCTTTGAAGGATATCTGCAAAGAAGAGATTGTTAGATCCGGTGGGTGCATATAAATTCAAAAAAGTATATATCACACTATCAATGGAGACATCTAGGATAATAAATCTGCCCTCTGGGTCAATATATTTTTTAAGGATGGAGAATTGGAGATTTCTATGAAAGAGGATGGCCACCCCTCTGGTTTTATTAGTGTAAGGAGCAGATATACATTCCCCAATCCAAGGGGCTTTTAGTGACACAGGGGAATCATGCACCCAGTGTGTTTCTTGTAGGAACACGACTTGGGGGGATAAGCGAGAAAGGTGGGCAGTCACCTTCTTGCGTTTAATGGGGCTGTTGAGGCCCTCCACATTCCAAGAAATTATATTAAAATCTAAAAGTGGGGTTGTCACCGGAGTTGAGGTCTGAGTGGTAGCATGGGTAGCTATGCTATCCTACCCCCGTAGATGGAAAGCAGAATATCAAAATCGTATAGGTGAAATGGTGCCCCCCCCCCCGTCCCAATGAGCAAGGAGGGGCCAACCTATGGAGGATCGAGACACATTATCCCAGCAGGCAGAACGAGCAAACAAACAAACAGACAAAGACATTAAACTAACAAATATGAAACAATGGGAGGTGGAGCCTCCGGCATGCGCAAATAGCATGCCTATATCATATCCCGAACACTGTGTGACCTGTTAATCAAGACAAGTATAAAGATATGCAAACGTTAAGTAATGGTGGACAGTCAAGTGTCAGGGTGTGCAAAATGGGCCTTTGCCGCCATCGGATCATCAAAAAAGCATGGTTTCCCATTGACAAAGACCCGAAGACGGGCAGGGTATAATAGTGAGAACTTGACGTTGTCTTCAAACAATCGCTTGCATATCGGAGCAAACTCTCTGCGCTTGTTGGCGACATGGGTGGAGAAGTCCTGGAAGATAAGCAGCCTTTCACCCTTATAGAGGAGACTCTCTGACTTGCGGTAATGGTCTAAGAGCTTGGCTTTATCCGCGTAGTTTAGAATCCGTAGGATAACAGGTCTAGGGCGTCCGGCTGAGTCTCTGCGTTCAGGGCCGATCCTATGTGCCCTTTCAATGGCTAACGAAGAGCCCTGAAGATCCATACCTAATTTGTCAGGTAGCCAGTTGGCTAAAAGGTCCAGCAGTGCATGGCCCCTTATCGACTCAGGTATGCCCACCACCCTCAGGTTATTCCGACGGCTCCGATTCTCCAAGTCATCTAGTTTATCAGTGAGTCCTTTAATTTCTGTGGTCTGGGACTGTATGGTAGATTGTGCGGCTTGTAGGTCGTCCTCCAATGTTGAGACCCTCTGTTCAACTTCATCTAGACGACCACTGTGTTGAGTTAGCTGGGCTAAGGTGGAGTCAATGGCTTCCTTGATGCCCGCCAGTTTTTCGTCTAGGAGAGGTCCGAGAACCGCAGCAATATCAGTGGGTTTCATCTTAGGCTGTTTAGTAGTCGTAGTATTAGTACGTTTTCTTTGGGAACGGGAACGGGTGGTGGAGCAATCGGAGTCAGAAGAATTTCTGCGGGATGTGTCCTCGCGTGTGCCTGAGATAAGACTAGTTGAGGACATTGGAGTGGACACCAGGAACTTTTCCATATGAGGTCGTCAGAGATAGATATGTAAAGTAGAAATAAAGTAGGGCGCAGAGAGTGATTCGATGGGGGTCACATCAGCGTGGGAGAGGTCTTGGAAAGTTACATTGCTATGAAGATAGCCGACATGTCAGGTCGTTACGGGACAAATTCACAAGAAGTAACGTGTTAGCGGTGTCACCATGTGACACTCCGAAATGTCACAGCCGCGTGATGTATACGTCGAAAGGTTTGAGGTGACGTGGTGAGAGCTAGACATCCACTTCAGTGAGCCCACAACTGCAGGACACAGCAGATTACGACAGGGTTGTTGAGGTATCACATCGGGTATTTCAAGATGATATATAGTGATGATTCCCCTCCGGTTGTCAGATAGGAGACCTGTGGACAGGTAGAATTATAGGAATAAATGTGGAGCAGCTGCAAATCCAGAAGCCACCACCAGAGGGAGCTCCTGTTACAGCCTATCTCCAGCTATGCAGCAGGATGGGTGCCATGCCAAACTCAAGATGGCCGCCGCCAGTCGATGAGACCAGGTCCCTCCAGAGCTCTCCTGGCCGTTATCTCCCGTCAGCGGAGTGGGGGAGCTGTGAAACGAGGGTGAGTCGGGGGGCGAATTTCAGGCACCTGTAGAGGCCGGGGATCGGCGAGGCAGTGCAAAAGATGAGATCTTAGGCGGCGCCAACCACAAGATGGCCGCCGGCCGCCCGTTCTGTGTGTCCCGGCCACTGTCTCCCGCAGGCTGTCCGGTCTCCGGTTCTCAGTGGGGCTTAAGGGGCTTGCTGGGCAGGGTATCCGACCCCCAGAGAGCTGATTAGGTGGGGGGGAAAGTCCGTACAGCCGCCGCTCCGGGCCCGGTGGCTCCCCGTCCTCACCCGAAAATTGAGGCCCCGGCTTCAGGGACAGAGGTAGGCCGCAATCTGCAGGGGGCAGCGCAGGGCCCCCCCGATTCCGCAGCCTCGACCTCTGAATGCAGGGTGATCCAGCAGGGCTTAGGGGTCTGTGCAGGTGGATAGCAGCCCTCAAATCTGGGCCAGGGGGTCTTTTTTTAAAAGGTTGCTGGCTGGAGCTCTGCAAGACCCTGACCTCCCTTGATGCCAGCTAGGCCACGCCCCCGCCTAAGGTGGTTTTATCTTTCCACTTTAACCAAGAGATTGTAGTTTCGGCCTTTACCTCTCCTGGTTTATCCTCCAAAAGGCAGTCTTTGGATGTGGTACGGGCTATCCGTATTTCTGTAAAGAGAACAGCCTCTCTTAGGAGATCTGATTCCCTCTTTGTCCTTTTTGATTTTCGATAACGTGGTTGGCCTGCTAATACGCAGACCTTGGCCAGATGGATTAGAATGGTGATTGCACAAGCTTATGTACAGGCTGGTCTTCCAGCTCCTGCTACCATCAAAGCCCATTCTACTCGGTCTGTTGGACCTTCTTGGGCGGTCCGACGTGGTGCGACCTTTTGAACTATTGTGTAAGGAGGCTGCGTGGTCCTCAGTGAACACGTTCATAAGGTTCTATGCCTTCGATACTTCCGCCTCCCAGGATGTCTCCCTTGGACGCCGGGTTCTTGTGCCCGTTACAGTGCGTCCCCTTCCCTAAGAAACTGCTTTAGGACATCCCCGATGTTATTCCCTGTTGAACCCCAGTGTACCCTGCTGCAGAAAAGGAGATTTAAGGTCAGAGTTAACCTTTGTTAAATCTCTTTCTGTGAGGTACACTGGATTTCACAGGGCGCCCACCCTGACGCACTTAGCTTCTTTGGATTTGTATGGCATTAGCCGCTGGTACCTTCTCCTGTCGCGAGAATGTGGTATATGTGGCTACTAACGATTGTCGTCTCTTTTGCCTGCTACTGCATTGGACTGGTTAACAAAACTGAGCTCCTGTGCACGGAGGCGGGGTTATAGAGGAGGCGGCGCTGTGCATCTTGGGAACAGTCAAAGCTTTTAGCCTGTTGGTGCCTCGGATCAAGATCCAACTCTACACCCGATGTTATTCCCTGTGCAACCCAGTGTACCTCGCAGAAAGAGATTTGACAAAGGTAAGTTCTTACCATAAATCTCCTTTTTTTTTTTCAAGGCACCCCTTGTGCAAAAGTTTATTATTAATAAATAAAAAAATTAAAAAAAATTAAATTGTGCTTAACTGTCACCCGTAGGTTCAGTTATGTGGTTGTGGACATAGTTGTGGTTCTAATTGTCCACATTTTATGATTGGCAGCCACCAGAACTGGTTTTGCGTATCACTTTGACCATAAATAATTTGTTTTGGTCCTGGACCACCAACCCAAGGCACCCCTACAAGTGTCTCGCAGCACCCTAGGATGCCTAGGCGCACAGTGACAACCACTGCCCCAAGCGGTTAGGGCACTGGTCTGCATATTTCTACTAATTTTTCACAATAGACATTAGAATAAAAATAGTAACAAAAATCAACTCCAGTATAATATTTTTAATAGGAAGTAATAATGGTTTGTTTAGAAATTAACAATTTACTTCACAATGCTGTGTAATGGTGCTAATAAAGTTATAGATAATGCACTGTGAGAAATAAAAGGAATACAGTGGTCCTTGTATGCACAGGTTATATTGCTTATTATATTTTTATCCAGATTCCGTTGGTGGAAGTAGAATTTCTCAGCTGAGTAATGCTGGAAAAAAATTGGACAGTAGGTAAGTAATGATAAAAATTTAAGGTATTGTGGTACATTGGGCCTGATACAGATCTGGTTGCACGCTGGCTATTTTTTGCACTGCTGCGACCAGGTAATCGCCGCCCACGGGGGAGGGGGGATTCACTGCAGTGCTGCAAACGCTTGTGCAGAGAGCTGCACAAACAAAAGTTTGTGCAGTCTCTGCACAGCTCAGGATTTACCCACTGCGATGAACCAGGTATGGAGCTGGCGTCGGGATCCCTCCCTGGAAACGGCCGAGCACGCCTGCGTTCGCATGGACACTCCCTGAAAACGGTCAGTTGGCGCCCTCCGAACAGCCTCTTCCTGTCAATCTTCTAGCGATCGGCGGTACGTTAGATCCATCGATCCCTGGCGACAGCCGTCACCAGGGAGCAACTTCAGACCTGATCGCACGCTGCAAAATAACGGCAGCGTGCGATCAGGTCTGAATGACCCCCATTGTTATAAAATAAATTCTAATATTAAACCAGTTAGTGACCTAAGCATTTAAGGAAATAACCAATATTATGGTTTCTTTTCTGCTGCGGGGTACACTGGGCTCCACAAGGATTAACATCAGGAGGTGTAGAGTAGGATCTTGATCCGAGGCACCAACAGGCTCAAAGCTTTGACCTTCTTCCCAAGATGCATAGCGCCGCCTACTATATCACCCCGCCTCCGTGCACAGGAGCTCAGTATGTAAGTTGGTGCCTTGCAGTATGCAGGCACTTAACAGGGGCTGCTCTAGGCAGCCTTTTCAGAGCTTCATTTACAGACTGAAAGTGAAGAAATGTATTTACAGGGCTGCTGCAGGCAAAGTGTCATAGACTTTCCTGCTTGCAGCTCCATCACCCCCAGCGGCGTTGTATACTCCCGCGCTGCGATTGCCGAGTCACTTCTTCCCTCTTCACGTGAGTCACACACACGCCACCGTCTCCCGGATCGCGGGGCCGCTGACAAAGGGGAAGTAAGGGGCTTCTGTGCCGCACTTTGCACTGCGATCCAGCGCGGCCGTAGGAGGCATGCCGCGTGCGCGCTGGCGTGGACACTGATTACTGTGCTGATTTTCCACTAGCCACCGGGGATATACTTTTTATGGGCACAGATCAGGGGGGACGTTGTACCATTCCCCCCCCCAACCCAGTTTTCTTTACTGACGGCACGCCCGGTGGAGATGCCAGAGCAGGGGGAGCAGGCCGGACATGAGGCCCCTCCCCACCTGAGTGCATACATTCAGGGTTGTGTGGTACAAACACCCTGTGATATACATCCAGTGCTTAATGTGTTTGTTATATATATTGTTATCACATATAGCCATACTGAGTATTACTTGTATTGCTAGTCCAGTGCAGTTTATGGTTCATAATTTCTGCATGGTACGCTTGTGACTATATATGTGTGTGTGCATGTAGCTGCTGCGTGGTTGCCTTATTGCAGGGTATTTCACTCAGCATGCTATTCCTATATTGCTATACCTGAGGGGGCCATGTGTTTCAGGTTTTTCTTTAATAATATAGGATTGTATCACAAGATATACTAACAGGGTATTTTTACTTGTGAGTTATAGTCACCATATATTCTATATCTATTGAACTCCCGGTCTGTGCCATCTTAGGCTTCTGTTCTCAGAGTTCTTGATAGGTACAGTGCTGCTACACTTTGTACCAGGTTGCCCGTTATTGTGCACACTGCTATGTCTGCTTCACGTGGCAACGACGCTGGGGCCTCTCCCACACTGCGTGGTAGTGAGGCCGCAGACGTTACGGAGGATAATATGGCAGCTGAGAGTTTAGGTTCAGGGGGTTCCTTACCCACCAGTGGGTCGGTAGCACTGGGGCATCCCAAGACCCACCTTGGGCTATATTTTTCCACATTGTTAAACATGCTCGTAACTAAATTGATGCCCCCTGTGGGACCACCTGTGCCACTGCAACAATTTATGGTCCCTGCTGTTAACCCGCCATGGGCGGATGAGCTTTCCACTCAGTTACAGCATTTGAACCGATCGATGACTAAATCCAAGTGTCACTCTCGCCCGCCTAAGACTAAGTCGTCTTCTAAACTGGCCTTTACCTCCTACCAATCCACTGCTATCCCAGACACGTCCTTTGACGAGGCTGGCGCATATACTGATCCCACAGACACTGACACAGATGTTTCTGATGGGGAGGGGAAGTCATTGGTGGATGTCCCAGATTTGATTGATGCTATTAGGCTCATTCTTCAGGTGTCTAATGATCCTGAGCCTGCGGCGGTCTCTTAAAATCCAATTTGACCGTAAGATGGTGGTTAAACAAGTTTTACCTCATTCTCAACACCTGGCTGACATACGTCAGGACTCATGGGATAATCCGGGAACGGAATTCACACCACATAAGAGACTGTTGGCTTGCTATCCTCTCTCTGCGGAGCTATGTAAAAAATTGGGAAACTCCTCCCCCTGTTGATTCTCATGTGGCGCGCATGGTAGTTTCCTCTGCCAGTAACTACCGTCACCTCTCTGAAGGAACTGACTGGTAGACACGTGGAGGGTTGTTTGAAAGCGATTTACACCCTATCGGGGGCTATTCTTAGGCCAACCATTGCAGCAACTTGGGCTGCTGAAGCTGTTGAGGCGTGGGCTCAGGAGCTAGATGCGGAGCTGCCTTCCAACGCATCTGAGCATGCTCGACAATGTGTCTCATATATTACCACGGCTTATCGGTACCTTAAGGAGGCGGCCTCCGATCCCGGGGTGCTGGCGGCCAAGCTACTATTACGTCCGTCTTGGCTGGACGTATCCTTTGGTTGAGATCCTGGTCGGTGGATATGGATTCCAAGAAAACCCTGGAGGTGCTTTCTTTCAATGGACACATTCTCTTCGGAGAAGACCTCAATAAGATTGTGGCTGATCTGGCTACTGCTCAAACAACTTGCCTTCCTAGTACGGCTCCTTCCACGCAGAAGGCTAAAAGTACTTTCACTCGGCCCTTTCGTCCTCCAGGTAAAGCAAAAGGTCAGGCGTACCCAAAGCAAGCTCGTGCTTCCAGACCTGCCAAGCCCAGACCAAATCGGGCTTGGGCTGCCCGTCAGCCTGCTTCCAAAACTGACAAGCCTGCCGCATGATGGGGCAGATCTCCCTCTGGGGGATTCCAGGGTGGGGGACCGACTTCTAGGTTTTGCCCAGGAATGGTTGAAGACCACTTCAGATGCCTGGGTAAGGGAAGTCGTCGCTCGAGGTTACGCTGTACCCTTCAAGAATCGTCCCCCTCATAGATTTTGCCTGACAGATGTGCCTCTGGATCCGGCAAAAAGCAAACATGTTGCACTCGGTGGTACATTCCCTCCTAATCACAGGAGTGGTGGTACAGGTGCCTCTGGCTCAGAGAGGCATGGGGTACTATTCACCGCTGTTTCTAGTCCCGAAACCAAACGGGTCCTCGCCGCCCATTCTCAATCTGAAGTCATTGAACAAGCATGTGCGGGTCTCCAAGTTTTGTATGGAAACTCTGCGCTCCATTTTTCTGACCATGGAACCTGGGGACTATATGGTCTTCCTGGACATGCAGGATGCCTACCTGCATACCCCTATTGCTGTATCTCATCAACAGTACCTGCGGTTTGCGGTGGGCAACCTTCATTACTAATTCCGGGCGTTACCCTTTGGTGAAAACTCGAGGAGCCGTTGTCAAACCAAAGTTATGGCGGTCATGACTGCTACACTCCGCCATCAAGGGGTCAGGATCCTACCGTACTTGGACGATTTGTTGATCCTGGCAAATTCCCCAGAACTACTCCTGTGTAATCTCGATCTGACGGTCCAGTGCATGACAGCACACGGGTGGCTGATCAACTGGAAGAAATCCTCCCTGGTTCCTGCTCGGAGCATGTTACACCTGGGAGCGTTATTGGACAATCACAACAACGGTTGTCCCTGTCTCAGGAGAAAGTCCTGAAGCTTCAGGACAGGATTCGATGCTTCCTCTCTCATCCGCAAGTGTCGATACATTCGGCAATGCAAGTGCTAGGTCTCATGGTGTCTGCTTTCGACATGGTGGAGTATGCTCAGTTCCACTCTCGCCCTCTGTATTCGTTGATTCTGACCAGTGGGACGGCCTGCCTCACCGGATAAGATCTCACATGATCTCATTGTCTCCGGAGGTCCGCCTGTCACTGAGCTGGTGGCTGCAGGACCAACAACTGAGCAGGGGCCCCCCCGGTGTTACAACAACACTCTCTTCAGGGTCGGTGGACCAAAGAGAAGTCTGTACTCCCGATTAAATATTCTGGCACTGCGGGCAGTGTTCAATGAGTTGACAATGGCCCAGGATCTCATACAGAACAGACCTGTTCAAGTACAATCGGACAACGCCACCATGGTGGCGTACATCAATCAAGGTGGCACTCGAAGCCACGTGGCTATGAAGGAAGTATCAAGGATTCTTCAGTGGGCAGAACGCCATCTGCCAGCCATATCCGCAGTGTTCATTCCGGGCGTCCTGAACTGGGAAGCGGCCTATCTCAGTCGTCAGGACGTACACGCAGGAGAGTGGAGCCTCCATCCAGAGGTGTTTCAACTTCTCGTGGACACGTGGGGCCTTCCTGATGTGGATCTGATGGCGTCTTGACACAATCACAAGGTTCCGGTCTTCGGAGCAAGGACAAGGGATCATCAAGCTGCGTTCGTGGACGCTCTGGCAATTCCATGGAACTTTCAGCTACCGTACGTGTTCCCTCCAGTGTCACTTCTGCCCAGAGTAATACGGAGGTTCAAGCAAGAAGGAGGAAACCTGCTTCAGGTCGCTCCAGCGTGGCCCAGGCAGCACTGGTTCTCCGATCTACTGGGTCTCTCGTGGGATCGTCCCCTTCTACTTCCACAAAGACCAGACCTCCTCGTTCAGGGCCCTTGTGTTTACCAGGATTTAGCCCGTCTGGCTTTGACGGCATGGCCCTTGAGGCTTCCATCCTAAGGTCCAAAGGTTTTTCTGAGGCCGTAGTTCAACCTATGTTGAAGGCCCGTAAGCCGGCTAATGCTCGGATCTACCTTAGGGTCGGGAATGTTTACTTTACTTGGTGTACGTCTCACAATCATGACGTTTTCAAGTTTAGTACGGCCAACCTGTTGGCCTTTCTGCAACAGGGCCTGGACTTAGGCCTGCGTCTGGCCTCCCTCAAGGTTTACATTTCTGCCTTGTCGGTTTGGTTTCAGAGAAAAATTGCTACCCTACCTGATGTCCATACATTCACTCAGGGTGTGTTGCGGATTCAGCCTCCTTATGTGCCTCCTGTGGCCCCTTGGGACTTGTCAGTGGTTTTGGAGGCCTTACAAGAGTCTCCATTTGAACCTCTTGTATCTGCTGACCTTAAGTGGCTTTCCCTTAAGATTTTATTCTTGCTGGTGATTGCTTCAGCTAGAAGGGTCTCGGACTTGGGTGCCTTATCCTGTAAGTCCCCCTATTTGATTTTTCACCGTGACCGGGCGGTTCTTAGAACGCGGCCAGGTTATTTACCTAAGATGGTGTCTACCTTCTACCTTAACCAGACACGGTTCCTGCCTTTAATTCTCTTGAGTTGTCTTCTAAAGAGCGGTCTTTGGATATGGTACGGGCGAGAGCCCTATGTGAAGAAAACTTTCTCCATTATTAAATCTGATTCTGTTTTTGTATTGTTTGGTTTTCACAAATGTGGCTGGCCTGCTTCCAAGCAGGTTTTGGCCAGATGGATTAGAATGGTGATTGCACATGTTTATGTACAGACTGGTCGTCCGGTTCCTGCTACCATTAAAGCCCATTCTGCTTGGTCGGTTAGACCTTCTTGGGCGGCCCACCGTGGTGCGACCCTTGATCAATTGTGCAAGGCGGCTATGTGGTCCTCAGTGAACATGTTCATAAGGTTATATGCCTTCGATATTTCCGCCTCCCATGATGCTTCCTTTGGACGCCGGGTTCTTGTGACCGCTACAGTTCATCCCCTCCCATAGGGAACTGCTTTAGGACATCCCTGATGTCAATCCTTGGGGAGCCGAGTGTACCCCGCAGCAGAAAACGAGATTTATGGTAAGAACTTACCGTTGTTAAATATTTCTGTGAGGTACACTGGGCTCCACAAGGCGCCCACCCTGACGCACTTTGCTTCTTTGGGTTGGTGTGGCATTAGCCGCTGACACCATCCCCTTTGGTGAGTGTGTGGTCTATGTGGCTACTCATGTTTGTCGTCTCTGGTACCTGCTACTGCATTGGGCTGGTTAACGAAACTGAGCTCCTGTGCACGGAGGCGGGGTGATATAGGAGGCGGCGCTATGCATCTTGGGAAGAAGGTCAAAGCTTTGAGCCTGTTGGTGCCTCGGATCAAGATCCTACTCTACACCCCCTGATGTTAATCCTTGTGGAGCCCAGTGTACCTCGCAGAAAGAGATTTAACAACGGTAAGTTCTTACCATAAATCTCGTTTTTTCATTGCATCAGTTTGACATTTTTCTTATATTTATAAATATATACAAGCAAATGTTTGCTAATTTTGTAAAAGACAGAGCGCTTTCTATCAGTAGAATAGCAGCAGAAATATACTGGGAATTGAAAATTACCATGGGGTATAGATCGGGTCCACTGGAGCCTTGCACTTAAAGAAATTAATAGTGTGTGCTGGCTCCTCCCCTCTATGCCCCTCCTACAGACTCTGTTTAGAAAAATGTGCCCAAGGAGCAGGGTGCATTCTGTTGCTCTCCAGAGAGTTTTCTTCAGAAATTTATTTTAGTTTATTATTTTCGTGCACACTGGATGGGCAACCAGTCTGCCTGCATCGTGGGACTTAGGGGGGAACCGGATCAACTTCCTCAGAGTTAATGGTTCGTATCCCCACTGACAGGACACTGAGTTCCTGAGGTGATGTTTCTCATTCCCCTCGGTGAGCCCACGCCGGCAGCATGCCGCCACCCCTAACAGATGCCGAAGCAGGCGCGGTGCGTGAGTTATACGCCGAGGTCCTGGTTAGCGGGTCCCCGGTGCAAATGGCGGCATGAAGGGACCGCGATCACCCAGCTACGGGCTGCGGTGCCCGCTGTGTACCCACACTGGCATACATTAAAAAGGAGGTTGCGCACTCTCTTTTCTGCTGCGGGGTACACTGGGCTCCACAAGGAATGGACAATGGGGTGTAGAGTAGGATCTTGATCCGAGGCACCAACAGGCTCAAAGCTTTGACTGTTCCCAGAATGCATAGCGCCGCCTCCTATATCACCCCGCCTCCCTGCACAGGATCTCCGTTTTGTAGTTGGTGCTGCAATAGCAGGCACTTAACAGAGGGGCTGCTCCAGGCAGCCCTAATAAGAGCTTTTTTTCTGAGGAAAAAAGTGAAGACTTCAAGGGCAGCAGCAGTGTCAGTGGACATTCACGGCTGCAGCTCCGGCTCTCCCCAGCGACGCTGTACACTCCCGAGCCCTGGTTGCCGGGTAACTACAGCAGGAGGCTCCGGTTTTCTTCTTGTCAGGCACACACGACGGGGGCTCTCCGGGATCGCGTGGCCGCGCTTCGGGAGGTGGTAAGTGGGTCCCGCTTGCGGGACCCGGTCTTTATCGCGATCTGGCGCGGTCAGTGGGAGGCGGGCCGTGCGCGCTGGCGGTGGACACTGGCAGTACAGGCGATCCCACTAGATCACCAGGGCATGGGACAGTTCAGGTTTTCTCTATAAACCGTTTTATTAGAGCCCGCGGTGGTTTTGCCAGCAGGGGGATAGAGCTTGGACCTGAAGCCCCTCCCCCAGCCCCAGGGCGCTATTTTCTGCAAATGTTCCCGCCCTGGAGCTGCATATCTGTCTCTCCCTCACTCCCTGGCAGTGTCTGCGGCGCCATTATCCCTCAGCTAACTGGTCCTGGGAATGCTTGGGCAAATCCTCCTATGTAAAGCCGCCTGGTTGTCAGTGCTGTGACTTTACAAGACACTTAAGTATTCTACCTGCTTTTTTTAGTCAGTGTTAGTTAAGAAAGAGTGCACTTAGTCAGGGTTTCCTAGTACAATTACCCTGTGATATACATCCAGTTCTTACTGTGTACTGTTATATCTGTTGTTACAGGTTGAGTATCCCTTATCCAAAATGCTTGGGACCAGAGGTATTTTGGATATGGGATTTTTCCGTACTTTGGAATAATTGCATACCATAGTGAGATATCATGGTGATGGGACTTAAGTCTAAGCACAGAATACATGTATGTTACATATACACCTTATACACACAGCCTGAAGGCAATTTTAGCCAATATTTTTTTATAACTTTGTGCGTTAAACAAAGTGTGTGTACATTCACACAATTCATTTATGTTTCATATACACCTTATACACACAGCCTGAAGGTCATTTAATACAATATTTTTAATAACTTTGTGTATTAAACAAAGTTTGTGTACATTGAGCCATCAAAAAACAAAGGTTTTACTATCACTCTCACTCAAAAAAGTCTGTATTTCGGAATATTCCGTATTTTGGAATATTTGGATATGGGATACTCAACCTGTATATAGCTGTGTAAGCTAGTCCAGTGCAGTATTATTGTTAGTAATAACCTCTGCATTGTACAAACTGACTATTTGTGTGTGCATTTGATAGCTGAGTGGTGTCCATTTCGTGTCTTTCACTCAACCTGCTATCCCTATATTCTATAACCTGAGGGGGCTTGGTGCGTCAGGTTTTATCGAACATAGGATTTTCACAAAGATATACCGTATTACGTATTTTTCTCTGTGATTTAGTCACCATATCTCTCCTTTATCTCTGCTGGTGCTGACTACACTGCGCAGGGCTTTGGGCTAGAGGTATTGTGCTGCTGACAAATTGTACTGTTACCTGATACTGCAAGTTATATTATGTCTGCTTCTGAGGGTAACAGTTCTGGGGCTGAACACACTGCCGGTGTTGCTGAAGCCGCAGAAACCTATGAGGAGAATATAGCAGCTTTGGGCTCTGGTTCTGGGGGCCTCCTTGCCCTCCAGTGGGACGGTGGCAACGGGGGCAAATAATGACCCGCCGTGGGACGCTTTTTCCACGCTTCTGCATACGCTAGTTCATAAACTAACACCCCCTATGGGGCCCCCAATGCCGGTGCAACCGTATGTGGTCCCTGCAGCTAACCTGCCGTGGGCGGACGATTTATCTGCTCAAATAAAGAAGTTGAACCAGTCCCTGACTACTAAAAAGTCTGACCGTCGCTCGCCTACGTCCAAGGGGTCCTCTAAGCGAGCGCTTGTCTCCTCACAATCCACTGCTGTCACTGACACCTCGTCGGATGAAGACGGCACTTACACTGACCCCACAAGTTCTGACTCAGATACGGCTGATGGGGAGGGTGGTTCACATGTGGATGTTCCTGATCTTTTGGAGGCTATTAAGTTAATTTCTCTAACGTCCTAAGTGGATGCTGGGGACTCTGTAAGGACCATGGGGAATAGCGGCTCCGCAGGAGACTGGGCACATCTAAAGAAAGCTTTAGGACTATCTGGTGTGCACTGGCTCCTCCCCCCATGACCCTCCTCCAAGCCTCAGTTAGATCTCTGTGCCCGAACGAGAAGGGTGCACACTAGGGGCTCTCCTGAGCTTCTTAGTGAAAGTTTTAGATTAGGTTTTTTATTTTCAGTGAGACCTGCTGGCAACAGGCTCACTGCATCGAGGGACTAAGGGGAGAAGAAGCGAACTCACCTGCATGCAGAGTGGATTGGGCTTCTTAGGCTACTGGACATTAGCTCCAGAGGGACGATCACAGGCCCAGCTTGGATGGGTCCCAGAGCCGCGCCGCCGGCCCCCTTACAGAGCCAGAAGGCAGAAGAGGTCCGGAAAATCGGCGGCAGAAGACGTCCTGTCTTCAACAAGGTAGCGCACAGCACTGCAGCTGTGCGCCATTGCTCTCAGCACACTTCACACTTCGGTCACTGAGGGTGCAGGGCGCTGGGGGGGGGCGCCCTGAGACGCAATAAAAACACCTTGGATGGCAAAAAAAAATGCTTCACATATAGCTCCTGGGCTATATGGATGCATTTAACCCCTGCCAGAATCCATAAAAAAAGCAGGAGAAAAGTCCGCGAAAAAGGGGCGGAGCCTATCTCCTCAGCACACTGGCGCCATTTTCCCTCACAGCTCCGTTGGAGGGAAGCTCCCTGTCTCTCCCCTGCAGTCACTACACTACAGAAAGGGTTAAAAAAAAGAGAGGGGGGCACTAATTAGGCGCAATATTAACTATACAGCAGCTATAAGGGGAAAAACACTTATATAAGGTTATCCCTGTATATATATATATATATAGCGCTCTGGTGTGTGCTGGCAAACTCTCTCTCTGTCTCCCCAAAGGGCTAGTGGGGTCCTGTCCTCTATCAGAGCATTCCCTGTGTGTGTGCTGTATGTCGGTACTTTTGTGTCGACATGTATGAGGAGAAAAATGATGTGGAGACGGAGCAGATTGCCTGTAATAGTGATGTCACCCCCTAGGGGGTCGACACCTGAGTGGATGAACTGTTGGAAGGAATTACGTGACAGTGTCAGCTCTGTATAAAAGACAGTGGTTGACATGAGACAGCCGGCTACTCAGCTTGTGCCTGTCCAGACGTCTCATAGGCAGTCAGGGGCTCTAAAGCGCCCGTTACCTCAGATGGCAGATATAGACGCCGACACGGATACTGACTCCAGTGTCGACGGTGAAGAGACAAATGTGACTTCCAGTAGGGCCACACGTTACATGATTGAGGCAATGAAAAATGTTTTACACATTTCTGATAATACGAGTACCACCAAAAAAGGGGTATTATGTTCGGTGAGGAAAAACTACCTGTAGTTTTCCTGAATCTGAGAAATTAAATGAGGTGTGTGATGATGCGTGGGTTTCCCCCGATAACAACGGATAATTTCTAAAATGTTATTGGCATTATATCCTTTCCCGCCAGAGGTTAGGGTGCGTTGGGAAACACCCCCTAGGGGGGATAAAGCGCTCACACGCTTGTAAGGGCTCTACCTTCGCCTGAGATGGCCGCCCTTAAGGATCCTGCTGATAGAAAGCAGGAGGGTATCCTAAAAGGTATTTACACACATACTGGTGTTATACTGCGACCAGCAATCGCCTCAGCCTGGATGTGCAGTGCTGGGTTGGCGTGGTCGGATTCCCTGACTGAAAATATTGATACCCTAGATAGGGACAGTATATTTTTGCCTATAGAGCATTTAAAAGATGCATTTTTATATATGCGTGATGCACAGCGGAATATTTGCCGACTGGCATCAAGTCTAAGCGCGTTGTCCATTTCTACCAGTAGAGGGTTATGGACACGTCAGTGGTCAGGTGATGCGTATTCCAAACGGCATTTGGAAGTATTGCTTTATTAAGGGAGGAGTTATTTGGGGTCGGTCTTTCAGACCTCGTGGCCACGGCAACAGCTGGGAATTCCACGTTTGTACCCCAGGTCGCCTCTCAACATGAGAAGACGCCGTATTATCAGGCGCAGTCTTTTCGTGGACAAGCGGGCAAAAGGTTCCTCATTTCTGCCCCGTGACAGAGGGAGAGGAAAAAGGCTGCAGAAATCAGCCAGTTCCCAGGAACAGAAACCCTCTCCCGCCTCTGCCAAGCCCTCAGTATACGCTGGGGCTTTACAAGCAGAATCAGGCACGGTGGGGGGCCCGTCTCAATGAATTTCAGCGCGCAGTGGGCTCACTCGCAAGTAGACCCCTGGATCCTTCAGGTGATATCTCAGGGGTACAAATTAGAATTCGAGACGTCTCCCCCTCGCCGTTTCCTAAAGTCGGCTTTACCGATGTCTCCTTCTGACAGGGAGACAGTTTTGGAAGCCATTCACAAGCTGTATTCCCAGCAGGTGATAATCAAGATACCCCTCCTGCAACAGGGAACGGGGTATTATTCCACACTGTTGTGGTACCGAAGCCGGACGGCTCGGTGAGACCGATTCTAAATCTAAAATCTTTGAACACTTACGTACAGAGGTTCAAATTCAAGATTGAGTCACTCAGAGCAGTGATTGCGAACCTGGAAGAAGGGGACTACATGATGTCTCGGGACATCAAGGATGCTTACCTTCATGTCAAAATTTACCCTTCTCACCAAGGGTACCTCAGGTTTATGGTACAGAACTGTCACTATCAGTTCAGACGCTGCCGTATGGATGGTACACGGCACCCCGGGTCTTTACCAAGGTAAAGGCCGAAATGATGATATTCCTTCGAAGGAAGTGAATTTTAGTTATCCCTTCCTTGGACAATTCCCTGATAAGGGTAAGATCCAGGGAACAGTTGGAGGTCGGTGTAGCACTATCTCAGGTAGTGTTGCGGCAGCACGATTGGATTCTCAATATTCCAAAATCGCACCTGGTTCCGACGACGTGTCTTCTGTTCCTAGGGATGATCCTGGACACAGTCCAGAAAAAGGTGTTTCTCCCGGAGGAGAAAGCCAGGGAGTTATCCGAGCTAGTCAGGAACCTCCTAAAACCGAGCCAAGTCTCAGTGCATCAATGCACAAGGGTTCTGGGTAAAATGGTGGCTTCCTACGAAGCAATCCCATTCGGCAGATTCCACGCAAGAACTTTCCAGTGGGACCTGCTGGACAAATGGTCCGGATCGCATCTTCAGATGCATCAGCGGATAACCCTGTCACCAAGGACAAGGGTGTCCCTCCTGTGGTGGTTGCAGAGTGCTCATCTTCTAGAGGGCCGCAGATTAGGCATTCAGGACTGGGTCCTGGTGACCACGGATGCCAGCCTGCGAGGCTGGGGAGCAGTCACACAGGGAAGGAATATCCAGGGCTTATGGTCAAGCCTGGAGACATCACTTCACATAAATATCCTGAAGCTAAGGGACATTTACAATGCTCTAAGCTTAGCAAGACCTCTGCTTCAAGGTCAGCCGGTGTTGATCCAGTCGGACAACATCACGGCAGTCACCCACGTAAACAGACAGGGTGGCACAAGAAGCAGGAGGGCAATGGCAGAAGCTGCAAGGATTCTTCGCTGGGCGGAAAATCATGTGATAGCACTGTCAGCAGTATTCATTCCGGGAGTGGACAACTGGGAAGCAGACTTCCTCAGCACGACCTCCACCCGGGAGAGTGGGGACTTCACCCAGAAGTCTTCCACATGATTAAAATCTCGACAGGTATTGCGCCAGGTCCAGGGACCCTCAGGCAATAAGCTGTAGACGCTCTGGTAACACCGTGGGTGTACCAGTCAGGGTATGTGTTCCCTCCTCTGCCTCTCATACCCAAGGTACTGAGATTGATAAGATGGAGAGGAGTAAGCACTATATTCGTGGTTCCGGATTGGCCAAGAAGGACTTGGTAACCGGAACTTCAAGAGATGCTCACGGAGGATCCGTGGCCTCTACCTCTAAGAAGGGACCTGCTCCAGCAAGGACCCTGTCTGTTCCAAGACTTACCGCGGCTGCGTTTGACGGCATGGCGGTTGAACGCCGGATCCTGAAGGAAAAAAGGCATTCCGGATGAAGTCATCCCTATGCTGATCAACGCCAGGAAGGATGTAACCGCAAAAACATTATCACCGCAATTGGCGAAAATATGTTGCGTGGTGCGAGGCCAGTAAGGCCCGACGGAGGAAATTCAACTGGGTCGATTCCTACATTTCCTGCAAACAGGAGTGTCTATGGGCCTGAAATTGGGGTCCATTAAGGTTCAAATTTCGGCCCTGTCAATTTTCTTCCAAAAAGAACTAGCTTCAGTCCCTGAAGTTCAGATGTTTGTAAAAGGGGGGGTACTGCATATACAGCCTCCTTTTGTGCCTCCAGTGGCACTTTGGGATCTCAATGTAGTTTTGGGTTCCAAAAGTCACATTGGTTTGAACCACTTAAATCTGTGGAGTTAAAATATCTCACATGGAAAGTGGTCATGCTGTTGGCCCTGGCCTGGGCCAGGCGCGTGTCAGAATTGGCGGCTTGATAAAGCTAAATATCGTATATAATACCCTTTATGAGGTCTAAGAACACTGTACGCTATCTACGTATGAAGTACCGTAAGGGTACGCTAGTTGCGTAACAATCGCTTTGCCGTGATCGAGACGCTCAAGCGTCAAGTTCACTCACGGCCAAGAGATCACAGGCAGGCACGTTATTGGCTGTTAACTAACGTAATGATTCGCTATAGCGTAGCGGACGCTCGGGACCACGAGGAGATCACCAGCGGCGCTGACGCTCACTATATTAAACCTTTGTATCTAAACCATAAACAGTGTATTGTGCAGTAAAACCTTAGTGTAATGTTAGAGTGTAAATGCAACACAGTATAACCTTATTACCTTAAAAGCTGTTTGAGCGTCACCGACGCTCTGAGAATACTTAATACTATAAGAAACACACAGATACCGTGCTCAGGGTCCAACGCCTAAAATATATATTATGAATGCTATACTTGCAAAAGAGTTAAACACAATACAAGTCATACACTACAATATAACATAGACTACCTAACCAGATAACTACACAGGAAATACAATACAATTTAAGGGAAAATGAGTGAGAAAGAGAAGGAGAGAGAGAGAAATTGAGAGAGATTGGCCCACAATAACAAGAAGATCAATATAGTTGCGGAGAAACACTTACGCACAAGGGGAAACGATCGCATGCGCCTCGATATCCAGCTCCCGATTATCAGCAATGAGAACCGTTGAAGAGAGTGAACTGGATATGGTCGGCCTGCCTATTTATGCCCCACACACAATACAATTCAATGGTCCCTACAATCTCATTGTTCATTGGACACAGGAATTCGGCTTCGCATTATAACAAAAGGTCATAGGTTGATTCATACAGGTGGGCTGTGACTGCTTCCAACTGTTCAGGTGGGTGGGATACTGAGTTTCCCGCCGCATGACTAAATAAGAACAAATAATAGTAAATGGACATAAACTTCTTATGTCCATAACTATTCGCACGAGCGATTAATCCGCTCCAAACCAACACCGGAATATTGCTATTTAAATACTCTTCCGATGGGTACCAAACACCACTGTATGACCCCTGTTAGACCCTTCGTACAATACAAAGAGGGATCTCTCTGTTCAGGAACATGCTATATTAACTAAACTTTCAGAATCTATCAAAGGGACCATGATCTACAAAATACATTATTACTGAAAATATGTAACGATTGAGTCGCACGCTACGATCACATAAACTCTACCGTAAATACGCATACCGCGCGCCTGCGGGTGCCCGCGACTGTGAGTATGCGCACGCACGGGAGAGCGTACGCATGCGCAGCACGGACCTGTGTGAGGTGCAAATATGGTAGTGTGCATAGAGATATTTTTCTGACTTTGACAGTCCACCCTTTGGCAGTCAACAATAACTGCCACTTCCTGAAAACATTTCAAAAAGAGAAAAATATATGTTAGGGGTTAATACATTTACATGGTTGGGTAAGGGAGGAGAGGAGATGGTAGGAAAAGGGTATGACCTAGTGAGATAGCAGAAGCATGTGTGTATGAATCCGTGCTTGGGGGTCATGTATCATCGTGCCGTACGTGTTTTAAATCAAGCTTCGAGGTATTGCGAAGTATACATGTGAATTCCTTCTTATCCCGTGGTACGGGTCTGTGGATGGGCTGTCAAACTTTACCGAGCTCTTTTCGGCTTTGGTTGTAACAAAATGGGGGAGCACATTTTAGTTGATGATACATGAATGGGGGAGATATGTGATTGCTGATATCTGTGCCTGTATTCCCTATCGACTATGTGTGTCATTACCTGAGGGTTGTAGAAATGAAGAAAAGACATAATTACGGTAAATGCGGTGGTATTCTATGTCAGGTAAATGTACAGTCGTCGATTGAGGTCTTGTTTGGTGTCTGTTGAATGCAGTCTTCTTTGTGCTTTTGCCCATAAGGTGCGAGCAAAAGCTGTCAATGTCCATAGATTTACAAAAGTGTTGGGCTAGTGTAATTTTAAAATTTCTAGGGAAACTGGGGATCCATGGCATAGTTCATCAAAAATCTGTGTATCAGGTTGTCAAACTTCTTCTTTAATCCCTCTGTTGTCTGTATATCGGCTCATCAAATTCCTCGTCCAAGTGGGTCTTGTTACCTTGGAGGAAACAGAAAAACAGGTGAAAGAAACGGACCGTAGAAATCGCATTTTCATCACATCATTGTTTCTACATTTGGGTCATAAATCAAGTCCAGGTTAATTACAGTTTCCTCACTCCTTAAACTCATTACCCTAGTACGATGATTGCACTTCATTAAAGCCTGACCGCATCTAAATATCAATCCAATCGATATGACAACACCTAAGATACATAGGAGAAACTTCCCAACATCCATTATGACTCCTTGAGCCCAGTCTCCTAAACCAGAAAACCAATTTCGCGGGTTCAACCATGACACCCAACCAGTCAGCTCATTACCTACAGCAGCAAGAGTGAGATTGTGTCTCCTGCGAAATTCCCACTTCAATTGGAGAATATCGTCCATCTTTTGGTCTATGACCTCGACCGGGTCCTCGGTGCTATTCGTAATATATGTGCAACATTTCACGCCGTATTGTGTTGCCAGTGTGACACAATATCCGCCTGTCACTGCTGTGAGGTAATTGAGAACCATTCTATGCTGTACCAGTTCTGTTTTGTAAGCTTGAAGTTCCCTTCCAGTATACCTAAATGTGTCATCATACATTTCAGTGATATTGTCTAACAAATTTGCGAGCGCCGATATGTATTTATAGTTCAGCACTCCTCTAGCGGTGCGGGTGAAATCTAACGCGATTAAGAATTGAATCCCGGTGGATTCACTTATCAGATCAGAGGCCGGATGCTCTGTCTTCTCTATCAGGTGCCTTTTAACAACGTGCTCGTAATGGGTGTGAGTATAAGGAGCTTGGGCACCACGGTGTATGTCTTTCATTTTGTCATGTGATACAGTCATTACTTCAGGCAGTACTTTTCCAATATAACACAATCCTTCAGAGTTTGGGGCAAGCCACTTGTACGCCTTTCTCCCGCATATGAAATATGCATCATCGGGGAGAACATATGGGACGGAGTAGGACATAACCATATTACACACCTTCCATGTGAAATCTCCTAACCCTAATTCTTCCATCTGCTTAGTACACGTATCAGGTTGTACGATATGTGCACAGTATCCTGGTGATACCTCTCCAACTTTAGTAATCCTATTTCCTAAGGTATACCTATACCGGAAAGATTTTCCTCTACTGGCTATGTGGCGTACAAGCTCTGTATCTGTAGGCATTCTATCTGCTCTATGCGAAAAGGTCATGGTGTGGTTACTCCATGACACTTCCCAATTTCCCGGCTTTCGGGGATTGGAGATGTTGAAACATAATAGGGACCTATCCACATGGTATTGGTGGAGCTTCAAACTAGGAGGGCTGGAGATATTAAACCTCCGGTCCACCGGTCTCCCACCATTTAACTCAAGTACCTCCTCTATCGTTAAAGGAAATGGTACTAGCCCTGATTTGCTATGACCCTGAGGTACTTGAGAGCATACCCAACAATCTGTTTTGTTTAACACATTACCCACTAAGGAGTGATAGTCACTCAATGGATGCCGGTCCATATGGATATTAAAACTGGATTGGCATTTCTTAATGCACCCATCCTCAATGACATTGTTACAGAGCCTACAGATACAGTTTTCTTCAGCTAACAATCCTTCACAATTCCTTCTATGGTCAATGCTATCGGATCGTTTTCTGATACTCGCCTTTACTTGTTGGTTAAGTTGTTCTTGGAAAACTACGCCTCCATCTTTATCATCAGAACCCATTCCAGAACCTCTATCGACCTCCATGGTACTCTCGTCGGAACAGACTGCTCTGGTCAACATCATGGTCAACAGGAAAATCCGGATCACAGTCTCTTGGGGCAAGTCCATCTTATAGGAGGAGACGAAGAAGAATGAGAAGGGGAAAAAAAAAAATTGAGGGAGATGGGATGGGAAGTTGGAGAAAAACAATAAAAGGGAACAGGGGATCGACAACTGCTTTTGATCTTGTGGTTCTCGATGCTCAGGTGCCGCCTCAATCTTCCTGGAACAGACACTCCAGTGATACAACCTCTACCGTCTGTTCCTTATCGCGGGACCTCTCTGGATCAGCAACCTTCTTACAGTGGGACGAATGAACCCAAGTCTCTCTCTCGGCAACCTTCAATGCTGTAGTGCTAGTCAATAAGACCTGGTATGGTCCTTCCCATCTGTCAATAAGGCAACCTGAGCGTAGAAAATTCCGTATCATTACATAATCCCCAGGTTCAATGTCATGACAATTACTATCTGGTAAATCAGGAATCACTAACTTCAGATTATCATTTTGATTCCTTAACTGTTTACTCATGTTAATCAAGTATTTTACAGTCACTTCATTGTTACACTTCAAATCATCCTGAGGGTTAATCATAACATGCGGTTGTCGACCAAACAAGATTTCAAAGGGAGACAGATTAAGAGGGGACCTGGGAGTGGTTCTGATGCTGTACAGTACAATGGGTAAAGCTTCTGGCCATGTCAATCCTGTCTCTGCCATCACTTTACTCAGTTTATTTTTAATAGTGCTGTTCACTCTTTCCACTTTCGCACTCGCCTGTGGACGGTATGGAGTATGCAGCTTGCTATCAATTCCCATCAATTTACACATTCCTTGAAAGACATCACCTGTAAAATGGGTACCCCTATCACTTTCGATAATTCTAGGGATACCATATCTACATACAAATTCCTGCACAATTTTCTTAGCAGTAAACATAGCGGTATTTGTGGCCGCCGGAAATGCTTCGACCCAATTTGAGAAAACATCTATACAAACAAGTACATATTTCAAATTTCGACAAGGGGCTAATTGAATGAAGTCAATCTGTATTACCTGGAAAGGGCCGCCGGCAGGTGGGATATGGGATGGTTCTGTTGGTATTGCCTTTCCAATATTCTTTCTCAAACAGGTAAGGCATGACATGGCTCTTTTACTCGCATGAGAGGAGAATCCTGGGGCGCACCAATATGCTCTTACCAACTTGCACATCCCTTCCTTGCCTAGATGAGTCAGCCCGTGAGCTGCCTCAGCCAAACATGGAAGGTATGCTCTGGGGGCCACCGGTTTACCTTGTCCATCCGTCCAGAGTCCTGAGGACTCCTGGCCATATCCCTTTGCCTTCCAGACTGCCTTTTCCTGTGTGGAACACAAATTTTGCATCTCACACAACTTCTGTGTGTTGATGGTATTAAATACCATCAGTTGTGTGGTGTCTGTCTGTCTGGGGGTAGCAGCTGCTAACTTAGCTGCTTCGTCTGCTCGGCTGTTACCAAGCGATACTGGGTCTTGGCTATATGTATGTGCTTTACATTTGATAACAGCCACTCTGTCGGGTTCCTGTATCGCTGTTAGAAGCCTTTTTATGTGAGCTGCATGCGCTACCGGTGTACCAGCTGCCGTCATGAAATTTCTGAGGCGCCATAGGGCTCCGAAATCATGGACTACCCCGAATGCGTATCTAGAATCGGTGTAGATATTGGCTGATTTGCCCTTAGCCAATTCACATGCTCTGGTTAGGGCGACCAGTTCAGCAACCTGGGCTGAGTGAGGTGGGCCTAGCGGTTCCGCTTCTATGGTGCCTTGGTCATCTACGACTGCGTATCCAGTACACAAGTCTCCCGAGTCTGTCTGTCTATGACAACTACCGTCCGTGTAGAACGTAAGTTCTGCATCTTCCAGTGGGTTGTCACTGATGTCAGGCCTTGCGGTAAAATTTTGGGTCAAATATTCCATACAATCATGAGTGTCTTCCTTTGTATTAAATCCTCCTTCCCCAGTACTCTCATCCTCCACCCTTTGTGCCTGTCCAGGCACACCTGGGAGATATGTTGCAGGATTTAATGCACTGCATCTCCTTATGGTGATTTTTACGGGGGCCATTAGTGCCAATTCCCATCTTGTAAACCGCGCTGATGAGACGTGCCTGGTTTGGGCAGAATTTAACAAGGCTGACACTGCATGTGGTGTATGAATTGTGAGGTTGTGACCTAGCACGACGTCTTCGCTTTTCGTTACTAGTAATGCTATCGCAGCAACGCTTCGCAAGCATGTGGGGAGGGATCGCGCTACCGTGTCTAGCTGAGCGCTGTAATATGCTACTGGCCTGCTGGCATCACCGTGCTTTTGGGTTAGTACGCCTGCCGCGCAACCAGCACTTTCTGTTCCGTATAGTTCAAAGGGTTTCCCATAGTCCGGCTTACCTAATGCTGGTGCCTGCGTTAGGCACTGTTTAAGTCTCTCAAATGCTGCCTCAGACTCGTCTGTATGCGAAATCCGATCAGGTTTGTTTGAGGAGACCATTTCCTGCAAAGGTAACGCTAAAATGGAAAACCCTGGGATCCAATTACGGCAATACCCACACATTCCTAAAAATGTTCTGATCTGTTGCTGGGTTTGTGGCAGAGTCATGTCTCTAATTGCTTGAATTCTATCAGCGGTCAGGTGTCTCAGTCCTTGTGTTAAACAGTGTCCCAAATATTTTACCTTAGTTTGGCATAATTGCAACTTGTCTTTGGAAACCTTGTGTCCTGTGTCTGAAAGATGAAACAGGAGCTGTTTCGTATCCTTCAGGGATGCCTCCAATGAATCTGAACACAGTAGTAGATCATCCACGTACTGTATTAATACTGATCCACTCACTGGTTGGAAAGACTGTAAACAATCATGCAAAGCCTGAGAAAATATACTTGGGCTATCTATGAATCCTTGTGGTAATCGAGTCCATGTGTATTGGACTCCTCTGTATGTAAATGCAAACAAATATTGACTGTCAGGGTGCAGAGGTACCGAAAAGAAAGCGGAGCAGAGGTCAATAACAGTGAAAAATTTCGCAGTGGGAGGGATTTGCATTAGGATGACAGCTGGATTTGGCACTACGGGGAACTGACTCTCAACTATTTTGTTAATCCCCCTTAGATCCTGCACTAGCCGGTAACCCCTCCCCCCACTCTTTTTAACAGGGAAGATGGGACTATTAGCAGTGCTGGACGTTCTTACCAGAATGCCCTGTTGTAGCAAGCGCTCTATTACTGGGTAAACTCCTAACTCCACCTCTGGCTTCAGAGGGTACTGTGGGATTTTTGGAGCTATCCTACCATCTTTTACTTGTACAACTACCGGAGCTACGTTTGCCATTAATCCAGTGTCCTGTCCATCTTTAGTCCAAAGTGACTCTGGTATCTGAGATGTCATTTCTTCTACTTGGGAGGGAGTCCTATTTGTCATAGTGGTATGCGACATTAATTTTGACGGGGAGTCTAACATGTCTCGTACTTCCTGAGCGTGATTCTCAGGTATGTCCAAGAATACACCTTCAGGAGTACAATAAATGACGCATCCCATTTTACACAGTAAGTCTCTTCCCAGGAGATTGGTCTGTGCCGATGCAGCCAGCAAAAAGGAATGCTTGGTATGTAAAGGCCCTATTGTAATCTCTGCTGGTTTGCTAACAGGGTAATGCTGGACTACTCCTGTTACTCCCACGGCTGGAATTGTCCTACCAGTGGTCCTCATGCCCACTGTCGAATTTATCACTGATTTGGCCGCCCCTGTGTCTACAAGAAAGTTTAATGATTTACCAGCTACATTGATTGCAATTTCTGGTTCACTTCCAAGACTTGCAATCAATTTTACTGGCTGCAGATTACAGGTATGGCCACACCCCTATTGGGTATGGTGACCTCCCTGAATCCCGCTGGCAGCAACTACTTGTGAGGGAGTTAGCTGGGAACTACCACAGGTTTGCCAATCTCTGTTTGGGGGGTATCTTTTTGTTTCCCCTGCATGTGGCTCATAACTCCGTTTCTGCGGACCTTGCTCCCAATGTCGTGTGTCGTGTCGTTGTCTAGGGGGTTGGTATGAGTTTCGTACATTCTTTACTCTACAATCTCGTGCCATGTGTCCCTGTTTATGACAAGAATAACAAGTAACCACACTTGACTTACCCACAGGGTTTGGTGATGCAAACAAAGGCTGCCTTGTGGTCAGGGCCTGTATACTTACGGCCATTAACTTATCACTTTGTTGTTCCCTGTGTCTGGTGATGTTCCTATCGTGATCAATAGCAGCCTCTCTCAAAGTAGCCACAGACAGACCTCGCCAACATGGTTGTGTGGTCTGTACCCTAGTCTTTAATGATTCTTTTAAACCATCCATCAGTACCGATACTGCTACTTCTCGATGGTTTATGTTTGTTTCTCTATCGTCCTAAGTGGATGCTGGGGTTCCTGAAAGGACCATGGGGAATAGCGGCTCCGCAGGAGACAGGGCACAAAAAAGTAAAGCTTTTACCAGATCAGGTGGTGTGCACTGGCTCCTCCCCCTATGACCCTCCTCCAGACTCCAGTTAGATTTTGTGCCCGAACGAGAAGGGTGCAATCTAGGTGGCTCTCCTAAAGAGCTGCTTAGAGAAAGTTTAGCTTAGGTTTTTTACTTTACAGTGAGTCCTGCTGGCAACAGGATCACTGCAACGAGGGACTTAGGGGAGAAGTAGTGAACTCACCTGCGTGCAGAGTGGATTTGCTGCTTGGCTACTGGACACTAGCTCCAGAGGGACGATCACAGGTACAGCCTGGATGGTCACCGGAGCCGCGCCGCCGGCCCCCTTGCAGACGCTGAAGAGAGAAGAGGTCCAAAATCGGCGGCTGAAGACTCCTGAGTCTTCATAAAGGTAGCGCACAGCACTGCAGCTGTGCGCCATTTTCCTCTCAGCACACTTCACACAACAGTCACTGAGGGTGCAGAGCGCTGGGGGGGGCGCTCTGAGAGGCAAATAAAAACCTTATTAGAGGCAAAAAATACCTCACATATAGCCCACAGAGGCTATATGGAGATATTTAACCCCTGCCTAACTTCAAAAATAGCGGGAGACGAGCCCGCCGAAAAAGGGGCGGGGCCTATCTCCTCAGCACACAGCACCATTTTCTCTCACAGAAAAGCTGGAGAGAAGGCTCCCAGGCTCTCCCCTGCACTGCACTACAGAAACAGGGTTAAAACAGAGAGGGGGGGCACTGATTTTGGCGATATTGTATATATATAAAAGATGCTATAAGGGAGAAACACTTATATAAGGTTGTCCCTATATAATTATAGCGTTTTTGGTGTGTGCTGGCAGACTCTCCCTCTGTCTCCCCAAAGGGCTAGTGGGTCCTGTCCTCTGTCAGAGCATTCCCGGTGTGTGTGCTGTGTGTCGGTACGTGTGTGTCGACATGTATGAGGACGATGATGGTGAGGAGGCGGAGAAATTGCCTGTAATGGTGATGTCACTCTCTAGGGAGTCGACACCGGAATGGATGGCTTATTTAGAGAATTACGTGAGAATGTCAACACGCTGCAAGGTCGGTTGACGACATGAGACGGCCGACAATCTATTAGGACCGGTCCAGGCGTCTCAGAAACACCGTCACGCCCATTTACCTCAGTCGGTCGACACAGACACAGACACGGACACTGAATACAGTGTCGACGGTGAATAAACAAACGTATTTCTCATTAGGGCCACACGTTAAGGGCAATGAAGGAGGTGTTACGTGTTTCTGATACTACAAGTACCACAAGAAAGGGTATTATGTGGGAGTGAAAAAACTACCTGTAGTTTTTCCTGAATCAGATAAAATAAAATGAAGTGTGTGATGATGCGTAGGGTTACCCCGATAGCAAATATTGGCGTTATACCCTTTCCCGCCAGAAATAGGGTACGTTGGGAAACACCCCTTAGGGTGATAAGGCGCTCACACGCTTATCAAGTGGCGTTACCGTCTCCAGATACGGCCGCCCTCAAGGAGCCAGCTGATAGGAAGCTGGAAAAATATCCTAAAAAGTATATACACACATACGGTGGTTATACTGCGACCAGCGATCGCCATCAGCCTGGAGATGCAGTGCTGGGTTGGCTTGGTCGGATTCCCTGACTGAAAATATTTTATTCATGTAGAGCATTTAATAGGATGCATTCTATATATATGTATGTGAGATGCACAGAGGGATATTTGCTCTCTGGCATCAAGATAAGTGCGTTGTCCATATCTCCCAGAAGATGTCAGGGACACGACAGTGGTCAGGTGATACAGATCCCATACGGCAGATGGAAGTATTGCTGTATAAAGGGAAGGAGTTATTTGGGGGTCGGTCCATCGGACCTGGGGACCACAGCAACAGCTGGGAAATCCAACCTTTTTTACCCCAAGTTACATCTCAGCTAAAAAAGACACCGTCTTTTCAGCCTCAATTTTTCCTTTCCCATGAGGGCATGCAGGCAAAAGGCCAGTCATATCTGCCCAGACATAGAGGTAAGGGAAGTAGACTGCAGCAGGCAGCCCTTTCCCAGGAAAAGAAGCCCTCCACCGCGTCTGCCAAGTCCTCAGCATGACGCTGGGGCCGTGCAAGCGGACTCAAGGTGGGGGGGTAGTCTCAAGAGTCTCAGGGCGCAGTGGGATCACTCGCAAGTTGACCCCTAGATCGTACGAGTATTATCCCAGGGGTAAAGATTGGAGAGTCGAGACATCTTCTCCTCGCAGGTTCCTGAAGTCTGCTTTACCAACGGCTCCCTCCGACAGGGAGGCAGCATTGGAAACAATTCACAAGCTGTATATCCAGCAGGTGATAATCAAAGTACCCCTCCTACGACAAGGAAAAGGGTATTATTTTTCCACACTATATTGTGGTACTGAAGCCAGACGGCTTGGTGACACATAGTCTAAATCTAAAATGTTTTGAACACTTACATAAAAGGTTCAAATCGAGATAAAGTCACTCAGAGCAGTGATAGCGAACCGGAAAAAAGGGGACTATATGGTGTCCCTGGACATCAAGGATTACCTCCATGTCCAAATTTTGTCCTTCTCATCAAGGGTACCTCTGGTTCGTGGTACAGAACTGTCAATATCAGTTTCAGACGATGCCGTTTGAATTATCCACGGCACCCCGGGCCTTTTTACCAAGGTAATGGCCGAAAAGATGTTTCTTCAAAGAAAAAAGGCATCTAAATTATCCCTTACTTGCACGACCTAAAAAGGGCAAGTTCCAGAGAACAGTTGGAGGTCGGAAGAGCACTATCTAAAGTAGTTCTTCGACGGCACGACTGGATTCTAAATATTCCAAGAATCGCAGTTGTTTTCCGACGATACGTCTGCTGTTCCTAGGGATGATTCTGGACACGGTTCAGAAAAAGGTTTTTCTTCCCGAGGAAAAAGCCAAGGAGTTATCCGACCTGTCAGGAACCTCCTAAAACCAGGAAAGGTGTCTGTACATCAATGCACAAGAGTCCTGGGAAAAATGGTGGCTTTTTACGAAGCAATTCCATTCGGCAGATTCCATGCAAGAATTTTCCAAAGGGATCTGTTGGACAAATGGTCAGGGTCGCATCCTCAGATGCACCTGCGAATAACCCTGTCGCCAAGGACAAGGGTATATCTTCTGTGGTGGTTGCAAAAGGCTCATCTATTGGAGGGCCGCAGATTCGGCATACAGGATTTGATCCTGGTGACCACGGACGCCAGCCTGAGAGGTTGGGGAGCAGTCACACAAGGAAGAAACTTCCAGGGGGTATGGACGAACCTGGAAAAGTCTCTTCACATAAACATTCTGGTACTAAGAGCAATCTAAAATGCTCTAAGCCAGGCGGAACCACTCCTGCAAGGAAAACCGGTGTTGATTCAGTCGGACAACATCACGGCGGTCGCCCATGTAAACAGACAGGGCGGCACAAGAAGCAGGAGTGCAATGGCAGAAGCTGCCAAGATTCTTCGCTGGGCGGAGAATCACGTAATAGCACTGTCAGCAGTGTTCTTCCCGGGCGTGGACAACTGGGAAGCAGACTTCCTCAGCAGACACGATATTCACCCGGGAGAGGGGGGTCTTCATCCAGAAGTCTTCCACATGCTAATAAACTGTTGGGAAAGACCAATGGTAGACATGATGGCGTCTCGCCTCAACAAGAAACTGGACAAGTATTGCGCCAGGTCAAGAGATCCACAGGCAATAGCTGTGGACGCACTGGTAACACCTTGGGTGTACAAATCAGTATATGTGTTTCCTCCTCTGCCTCTCATACCAAAGGTATTGAAGATTATACGGTGAGGAGGAGTAAGAACAATACTAGTGGCTCCGGATTGGCCAAGAAGGACTTGGTACCCGGAACTTCAAGAGTTGGTCACGGACGACCCGTGCCCTCTACTTCTGAGAAGGGACCTGCTACAACAGGGTCCCTGTCTCTTTCAAGAATTACCGCGGCTGCGTTTGACGGCATGGCGGTTGAACGCCAGATCCTAAAAGGGAAAGGCATTCCAGAAGGAGTCATTCCTACCTTGATTAAGGCAAGGAAGGAAGTCACCGCGAAACATTATCACCGCATTTGGCGAAAATATGTCGCGTGGTGCGAGGATCGGAGTGTTCCGACGGAGGAATTTCAACTGGGTCGTTTCCTACATTTCCTACAATCAGGATTGTCTATGGGTCTCAAATTGAGATCTATTAAGGTTCAAATTTCGGCCCTGTCAATATTCTTCCAAAAAGAATTGGCCTCAGTTCCTGAGGTACAGACTTTTGTTAAAGGAGTACTGCATATACAGCCTCCTGTGGTGCCTCCGGTGGCACCGTGGGATCTAAATGTAGTTTTAGATTTCCTCAAATCCCATTGGTTTGAACCATTGAAAAAGGTGGATTTTAAATATCTCACATGGAAAGTGACTATGTTACTGGCCCTGGCTTCCGCCAGGAGAGTATCTGAATTGGCGGCTTTATCTTATAAAAGCCCTTATCTAATCTTCCATTCGGATAGGGCAGAACTGAGGACTCGTCCGCATTTTCTCCCTAAGGTGGTATCAGCGTTTCGCCTGAACCAACCTATTGTGGTGCCTGCGGCCACTGGCGACTTGGAGGACTCCAAGTTGTTGGACGTTGTCAGAGCCTTAAAAATATACATTTCAAGGACGGCTGAAGTCAGAAAATCTGACTCGCTGTTGATACTATATGCACCCAACAAGTTGGGTGCCCCTGCTTCTAAGCAGACGATTGCTCGTTGGATTTGTAACACAATTCAACTTGCTCATTCTGTGGCAGGCCTGCCACAGCCTAAATCTGTTAAGGCCCATTCCACAAGGAAGGTGGGCTCATCTTGGGCGGCTGCCCGAGGGGTCTCGGCATTACAATTCTGCCGAGCAGCTACGTGGTCGGGGGAAAACACGTTTGTAAAATTCTACAAATTTGATACCCTGGCAAAAGAGGACTTGGAATTCTCTCATTCGGTGCTGCAGAGTCATCCGCACTCTCCCGCCCGTTTGGGAGCTTTGGTATAATCCCCATGGTCCTTTCAGGAACCCCAGCATCCACTTAGGACGATAGAGAAAATAAGAATTTACTTACCGATAATTCTATTTCTCGGAGTCCGTAGTGGATGCTGGGCGCCCATCCCAAGTGCGGATTATCTGCAATACTGTACATAGTTATTGTTAACAAATTCGGGTTATATTGTTAAGGAGCCATCTTTAAGAGGCTCTTTCTGTTATCATACTGTTAACTGGGTCTAGATCACAAGTTGTACGGTGTGATTGGTGTGGCTGGTATGAGTCTTACCCGGGATTCAAATTGCCTCCCTTATTGTGTACGCTCGTCCGGGCACAGTACCTAACTGGAGTCTGGAGGAGGGTCATAGGGGGAGGAGCCAGTGCACACCACCTGATCTGGTAAAAGCTTTACTTTTTTGTGCCCTGTCTCCTGCGGAGCCGCTATTCCCCATGGTCCTTTCAGGAACCCCAGCATCCACTACGGACTCCGAGAAATAGAATTATCGGTAAGTAAATTCTTATTTTTAATGTCCTCTATGCCTGTGTATTTTGCCATTTCTGATAATGCTCTGTGAAAATACTCTGCAGCTGTCTCTGACTCCTTCTGTTTAATGGAGAATATCTTGTTCCATCTGACTACCGCTGGGAAATACTCTTTTAACTGTAAGTTTATTCTTTTTACATTGTCTTTGTTGTACACATCTGTAAGAGGTACATCCTGATCTAATCCGCAATCAGCTAAAAATTGAGTTGCGTCAACATTGGAGGGTAAACATGCTCTCAGCAATATCTGCCAGTCTTTATTGTTGGGCTCTACAGTGTTACCTAAGTCTCTGATGTATTTTTGACTGGCAACTAAATCTTTTCTAGGGTCAGGGAATTCAGACACTATGGTCCTTAATTCCATTCTGGAAAATGGGCTATACATGGCAATGTTCCTCACAGGGGTGACCCCTGATGTGTCAGTTTTCCCATTTGGAACAGCTATTACCCTAACAGGAGTAACTCTAACAACATCACTCTGTGTGGGTTCTACAGCCTGTGGAGAAATGGCTTCAGCATAGTGTATGGTGCCGTACTTACCTGTAGATACGACCTCACCTATCCCTCCGCTAGGGGCCTTTGTTACTAATCTCGTGGGTGGAGCTGTGCCTACTGTGGTCTCTGCTATGGTGGCTGCTAGAGAGAGCGCTGAAATTGTTGCCGATTCGTCTTCTTGATCACACTCCTGAGGAAAGTTCAAAACAGGGTACAACTTGCACGGGTTAATACTTGCATTGGTTAATTGGTTAACATTATCTTTAACATTTACACAGTTGCTAAGTGTTTGTGTGTTACACCTTAGTGCGTCATTCTCCGCAACCAATTTCTCTCCTGATATGTATGGTGGCGGTGGGGCCGTGGCTATCAGTTTTCTGATTGAGCCAGATCCCGCCGCCTGAGCCAATCCTCTCTGTATGTCACCTTCCTGTTGCCACAACTGCAAATAATCGTAATGTTTGATTCGTCTCTTTGTTGATTTGATGAGACATATCCTTCTCCTTAAATTCGTTAACACTTCTGTGCTGAAGCTACCTACTCTTGGGAATTTCTCCCCGTCATGTACTGTCATTCTCTCCCATTCATCACATAAAGCTTCTGTGTGACTTCCGTATTTCTCACACATTACATACCTTGCCGACCCAATTGGTCGGTTCACTGAATCAACCCGAACCGAGGTTGATCGCCCCCTACCTGAACAAGTGGCCCCCATAGTTCGAAGGTGTTGCTTTATTCAACCAACCCTTACGCAAACCAAATGTCCAAAATAGGCTGACGGTGGCGGTTTACCGAGTACCCCACTCACTCGCCCACGCCGACCAATACGACCTGATCACACCGATATGGTGCTGGCGTACTCGACCTAGGGCCCCTGCGACCTGAACCTCTATTTACTGGAACCTGTGAGGGTGCTCCGAAGAACACTTACTCTTTCCAGTAACTATTGGTTGCTGGATAGTTCCTGAGTGAGCAGCGAACTTCCCTTAAAATAAAAAAAGTTACACAAATCACGTTAGAATGTACAAATAGCGTTTATGACCTTCGTACACAAATAGTACCGGTCAGGTTTACTAATGCACACAATTACGTGCGGTACAATCGTTTAGTACACAAGCAACTAATCTTATGTACTGAGCGACCAGTGGAATTGAAAATTTCGGCTGCGAATTCCTTCAGCCAGAGCTTATATGGCCTATATGGGTGTTGCACCAACCCTTTCTTGGTGTTGTGCCTGTGGACTGTATAGCGGACTTCCTTGTCTGCTGTACCTGAACCTGCTGGTCTGCTATGACCTCCTGGTCTGTTACAGTATGACCTCCTGGTCTGCTACACTCTAATGCTCAAATTGTATGTTTTAACCAGGGATGCCTCCCTAGCCACCATGTACGTCACTTACACGCATGTACCTCACGAGAACTCGACTTTTCTTGTGGTTCAACCTGTAAAATTGTATACAACACACTCACTCACCACATGTACACTTTTGTTTCTATTTCTATTTCTGCGCAGAAATTTCTCTTTAGACCAGATGTGTTTCAAATTAGGAGAAGGATCTGTTAATTTAAATTTGGAATGTAAAAAAATTTGCGCGATTTATCGCCAGGCGTTATTTACCGCGTGGCGCTACTTATCGCGTTGAGAGGAGAGGAGAAAAACTTGTGTTTTGAGTTACGTGGGCGTACCCGTACGCTCCGTTGCGTAATATACGCTGCGTGCGTCGGCCCTTGGATTGCGTACGCAAGTCTCAGTCTTTTGTTAGAGACACGTGTACGCAAAGCAAAGATCCACCGTAACACAATTTATACGTTTATCAACTATAGAACTGGCAAACAGGAGAGTGACATACGAAAATACACCAATGAAAAGGAAATGCAGATATATATGTGTGCGTGCGTGTGTACGCAAGACAGAAAAATAAACAGTTTTAAAAAGACACTATTGTTTTGTTCTTACCTCCGGTTCCCGGATTCCTTCAGCACCCTTTACTAAGAGAAGCAGACGCTTATCCAAACAGCACTACGAGGAATATGATCTCCCGCCCTTTGCTGCTGGATAATGTCTGCTGAAATTACCTAGTGTAGATATGTGAAGGACGGGCGAGCCGCCAATTGATAAAGCTAAATATTTATCGTATATAATACCCTTTATGAGGTCTAAGAACACTGTACGCTATCTACGTATGAAGTACCGTAAGGGTACGCTAGTTGCGTAACAATCGCTTTGCCGTGATCGAGACGCTCAAGCGTCAAGTTCACTCACGGCCAAGAGATCACAGGCAGGCACGTTATTGGCTGTTAACTAACGTAATGATTCGCTATAGCGTAGCGGACGCTCGGGACCACGAGGAGATCACCAGCGGCGCTGACGCTCACTATATTAAACCTTTGTATCTAAACCATAAACAGTGTATTGTGCAGTAAAACCTTAGTGTAATGTTAGAGTGTAAATGCAACACAGTATAACCTTATTACCTTAAAAGCTGTTTGAGCGTCACCGACGCTCTGAGAATACTTAATACTATAAGAAACACACAGATACCGTGCTCAGGGTCCAACGCCTAAAATATATATTATGAATGCTATACTTGCAAAAGAGTTAAACACAATACAAGTCATACACTACAATATAACATAGACTACCTAACCAGATAACTACACAGGAAATACAATACAATTTAAGGGAAAATGAGTGAGAAAGAGAAGGAGAGAGAGAGAGAAATTGAGAGAGATTGGCCCACAATAACAAGAAGATCAATATAGTTGCGGAGAAACACTTACGCACAAGGGGAAACGATCGCATGCGCCTCGATATCCAGCTCCCGATTATCAGCAATGAGAACCGTTGAAGAGAGTGAACTGGATATGGTCGGCCTGCCTATTTATGCCCCACACACAATACAATTCAATGGTCCCTACAATCTCATTGTTCATTGGACACAGGAATTCGGCTTCGCATTATAACAAAAGGTCATAGGTTGATTCATACAGGTGGGCTGTGACTGCTTCCAACTGTTCAGGTGGGTGGGATACTGAGTTTCCCGCCGCATGACTAAATAAGAACAAATAATAGTAAATGGACATAAACTTCTTATGTCCATAACTATTCGCACGAGCGATTAATCCGCTCCAAACCAACACCGGAATATTGCTATTTAAATACTCTTCCGATGGGTACCAAACACCACTGTATGACCCCTGTTAGACCCTTCGTACAATACAAAGAGGGATCTCTCTGTTCAGGAACATGCTATATTAACTAAACTTTCAGAATCTATCAAAGGGACCATGATCTACAAAATACATTATTACTGAAAATATGTAACGATTGAGTCGCACGCTACGATCACATAAACTCTACCGTAAATACGCATACCGTGCGCCTGCGGGTGCCCGCGACTGTGAGTATGCGCTGTCAAAGTCAGAAAAATATCTCTATGCACACTACCATATTTGCACCTCACACAGGTCCGTGCTGCGCATGCGTACGCTCTCCCGTACGTGCGCATACTCACAGTCGCGGGCACCCGCAGGCGCATGGTATGCGTATTTACGGTAGAGTTTATGCGATCATAGCGTGCGACTCAATCATTACATATTTTCACTAATAATGTATTTTGTAGATCATGGTCTTTTTGATAGATTCTGAAAGTTTGGTTAATATAGAATGTTCATGAACAGAGGAATCCCTCTTTGTTTGATACGAAGGGTCAGATAGGAGTAATACAGTGGTGTTTAGTATCCATCGGAAGAATATTTAATTAGAAATATTCCGGTGTTGGTTTGAAGCAGATCAATCGCTCGTGCGAATAGTTATGGACATAAGAAGTTTATGAACATTTACTTTATTTGCACTTTATTACCCATGCGGCAGGAAACCCAGTTTCCCTCCCACCTGAGCAGTTGGAAATAGTCACAGCCCACCTGTATGAATCAACCTATGACCTTTTGTTATAATGCGAAGCCGAATTCCTGTGTCCAATGAACAATGAGATTGTAGGGACCATTGAATTGTATTGTGTGTGGGGCATAAATAGCAGGCCGACCATATCCAACTTCACTCTCTTCAACGGTTCTCATTGCTGATAATCGGGAGCTGGATATCGAGGCGCATGCGATCGTTCCCCTTGTGCGTAAGTTCTCTCCGTAATCATATTGTCTTACTGTGAGCCATTTCTCTCTCTCCCTCTCTTCTCTTTCTCTCGTATTTTCCCTTGATTAGACTTGAATTGTATTGTATTGTATTTCCTGTGTAGTTTATCTGGTTAGTTGGTTTATGTTATATTGTAGTGTATGCTTTGTACTGTGATTCCTTTTGCAAGTATAATAGTCATAATACACATAATAGGTTTCGGACCCTAAGCCCAGGTATCTGTGTATTCTTTATAGAGTTAAGTATTCTCTGAGCGTCGGTGACGCTCAAGCAGCTTTGTAGTTAATCAGGTTACACCAGGTTGCACTTACACTCTGTCTCTACACTAAGGTATACTGCGTATCTCACTGTTAAAGGTATAGATATAAAGGTTTAACGTTGTGAGCGTCTGCATCGCTGGTGATCTCCTCGTGGTCCCGAGCGCTGCTACGCTATAGCGAATCATTACGATAGTCAACAGCCAATAACGTGCCTGCCTGTGATCACTTGACCGTGAGTGAACGTGACGCCTGAGCGTCTCGATCACGGCTAAGCGATCGATACGCAACTTGCGTACCCTTACGGTACTTCTTACGTAGATAGCGTACAGTGTTCTTAGACCTCATAAAGGGATATATATATATACGATAAATATTTAGCTTTATCAATTGGCGGCTCGTCCTGTCCTTCACATATCTGCACTAGGTAGATCAGCAGACATTATCCCTCAGCAAAGGGCGGGAGGTTGTCTCGTAGTGCTGACGGGATAAGCGTCTGCTTCACTTAGATAAAAGAGTGCTGAAGGAATCCGGGAACCAGAGGTAAGAACAAAACGCTAGTGTCTTTTAAAACTGTATTTTTCTGTCTTGCGTACACACGCACGCACACATATATATCTGCTTTTCTTTTTCATTTTCGTATATCACTCTCCTGTCTGCCAGTTTTATAGTCGATAGAAGTGCTAAAAAAAGATTTGCCGTTATTTCATAGTTTAAGAGTAAAGGTAATATAGTTAAAAGATAGACAAACACACAGTTTTGCCTGGGAGATAAGGCGAAGTCAGTGTGTTGTGTGGTAGATGACCAGGGATCATCTACATTGATAAAAATATAAATTGTGTTACGGTGGATCTTTGCTTTGCGTACACGTGTCCCTAACAAAAGACTTGTGTACGCAATCCAAAGGCGGACGCACGCAGCGTACATTACGCAACGGAGCGTCCGGTTACGCCCACGTAGCTCAAGTCACGATAAGTTGATTTTTAACGCAACGCGATAAGTAACGCAAAGCGGTAAATAGCGCCACAGGCGATAAATAACGCAAGTCTATTTTTGGAAATCCAAAATTTAAATTAACAGATCCTGCTCCTAATTGGTAACACAGCTGGGCTAAAGAAAAATTTCTGCGCAGAAATAGAAATAGAAGCAAAAGGGTACATGTGATGAGTGAGTGTTTTTGTATTACATAAGTTTATATAACTTAAAGGTTGAACCACAAGAAAAGTCGAGTACTCGTGAGGTACACGCGTGTAAGTGACGTGCACGGTGGCTAGGGAGGCATCCTTGGTTAAACATAATATTTGAGCATTAGAGTATAGCGGACCAGTATAGAACAAGACCAGGAGGTCAGACCAGGAGGTCGTACAGAACAAGACCAGGAGGTCATAACAGACCAGGAGGTCCAGGTACAGTAAACAGGGAAGTCCGCTATACAGTTCAGAGGCACAACACCGAGAAGGGTTGGTGCAAGACCCATATAGGCCGTACAAGCTCTGGCTGAAGGAATCCGCAGTCGTAAGTTTCGATTCCATTGGTCTTTCTGTACACAAGCTTAGTTGTTTGTGTACTGAACGACTGGACCGCACGTAATTGTGTACAGTAGTTAGTAATCTGACCTAGTACCATTAGAGCAAAGGGGTCACAAACGCTATTTGTACATTCTGACGTGATTTGTGTAATTTTTTATTTTTCAAGAAGGGAAGTTCGCTGGTCACTCAGGAACTATCTGACAAACCTCACCTTTACTGGAAAGAGTAAGTGTTCTGCGGATAACCCTCGCATGTTCCAGTAAACAACGGTTTTTATAGGTGCCCTGGGTCGAGTGCGCCAGCACCATATCGGTGTGATCAGGTCGCATTGGTCGGCGTGGGCGAGTGAGTGGGGTACTCGGTAAACCGCCACCGTCGGCCTATTGTGAACAATCTGGTTTTCTGTAAGGGTTCGCTGAAGACCTTGATATAGAGATCAGAGGTAGAGCAAGCAACGCCTGCAGAGTTATGGGGGCCAGTTGTTCAGGTAGGGGGCGATCAACCTCGGTTCGGGTTGATTCAGTGGTCCGACCAATTGGGTCGGCCAGGTATATCATGTGTGAGAAATATGGAAGTCACACAGAGGTTTTATGTGATGAATGGGAGAGAATGACGGTACAAGACCGGGAGAAATTCCCAAGAATAGGTAGCTTCAGCCCAGAGGTGTTACAAAATTTAAGGAGGAGGATATGTCTCATAAAATCAACAAAGAGACGAGTTCAGCATTATGATTATTTACAGTTGTGGCAACAGGAAGGTGAGATACAGAGAGGTTTGGCTCAGGCGGCAGGATCTGGCTCTAACAGAAAACTGATTGCCACGGCCCCGCCGCCACCATATATATCAGGAGAGAAGTTGATTACGGAGAAAGACGCACTAAGGTGTAACACAAAATCACTTAGTAACTGTGTAAATGTTAATGATAATGTCAACCGATTAACCCATGCAAGTATTAACCCGTGCAAGTTGTACCCTGTTTTGAACTTTCCTCAGGAGTGTGATCAAGAGGACGAAGCGACAACGATTTCAGCGCTCTCTCTAGCAGCCACCATAGCAGAGACCACAGTAGGCACAGCAACACCCACGAGATTAGTAAAGGCCCCTAGCGGAGGGATAGGTGAGGTCGTATCAACTGGTAAGTACGGCACCATGCATTATGCTGAGACTATTTCACCACAAGCTGCAGAATCTACACAGAATGAGGTTGTTAGAATTACTCCTGTTAGGGTAATAGCAGTTCCCAATGGGAAAACAGATGTATCAGGAGCCACTCCCATAAGGAACATTGCCATGTACAGCCCATTTTCCCGAATGGAATTAAGGACCATAGTGTCTGAATTCCCTGACCCTAGAAAAGATTTAGTTGCCAGCCAAAAATACATCACAGACTTAGGAAACACTTTAGAGCCCAATAATAAAGATTGGCAGATATTGCTAAAAGCTTGTTTACCCTCCAATGTCGACTCAGCTCAATTTTTAGCTGATTGTGGACTAGATCTGGATGTACCTCTTACAGATGTGTACAACAAAGATAACGTAAGAAGGATAAACTTACAGTTAAAGGAGCATTTCCCAGCAGTTGTTAAATGGAACAAAATATTTTCCATTAAACAAAAAGAGTCAGAAACAGCTGCAGAATATTTCCACCGGGCACTATTAGAAATGGCAAAGTACACTGGTATAGAGGACATTAGGACAAATCCAAACCATCGAGAAATAGCAGTATCTGTACTAATGGATGGTTTGAAGGAAACATTAAAGGCAAGGGTACAGACCACGCAACCATGTTGGCGAGGTCTGTCAGTGTCCACTTTGAGAGAGGCTGCTATTGATCACGACCGAAACATCACCAGACACAGGGAGTCGCAGAGTGATAAGCTAATGTCAGTAAGTATACAGGCTCTGACCACAAAGCAGCCTGCGTATGTACCATCCAACCCTGTGGGTAAGTCAACTATGATAACATGTTATTCTTGTCAATGACAGGGGCACTATGCACGAGACTGTAGAGCGAAAAATTCGCAAAGATCATACCAACCCCCTAGACAACGACACGACACACGACATTGGGAGCAAGGTCCGCAGAAACGGAGTTATGAGCCACATACAGGGGAAACAAAAAGATATCCCCCAAACAGAGACTGGCATGCCTCTGGTAGTTCCCAACTATCTCCCTCACAAATAGTTGCTGCCAGCGGGATTCAGGGAGGTCACCATACCCAATAGGGGTGTGGCCATACCTGTAATCTGCAGCCAGTGAAATTGATTGCCAACCTTGAAAGTGAACCCGAGGTCGCAATTAATGTAGCTGGTAAAACTTTAAACTTTCTTGTAGACACAGGGGCGGCCAAGTCAGTGATAAATTCGACAGTGGGCATGAGGACCACTGGTAGGACAATTCCAGCCATGGGAGTAACAGGAGTAGTCCAGCACTACCCTGTTAGCAAACCAGCCGAGATTACAATAGGGCCTTTGCATACCAAGCATTCCTTTTTGCTGGCTGCATCGGCACCAACCAATCTCCTGGGAAGAGATTTACTGTGTAAAATGGGGTGCGTCATTTATTGTACTCCTGAAGGTGTATTCTTGGACATACCTGAGAAACACGCTCAGGAAGTGCGAGACATGTTAGACTCCCCATCAAAATTAATGTCACATACCATTATGACAAATAGGAATCCATCCCAAGTAGAAGAGATGACATCTCAGATACCAGAGTCACTTTGGACAAAAGACGGACAGGACACTGGATTAATGGCAAACGTAGCTCCAGTAGTTGTACAAGTAAAAGATGGTAGGATAGCTCCAAAAATCCCACAATATCCTCTGAAGCCAGAGGTGGAGTTAGGAGTTTACCCAGTAATAGAGCGCTTGCTACAACAGGGCATTCTGGTAAGAACGTCCAGCACTGCCAATAGTACCATCTTCCCTGTTAAGAAGAGTGGGGGGAGGGGTTACAGGCTAGTGCAGGATCTAAGGGGGATTAACAAAATAGTTGAGAGTCAGTTCCCCGTAGTGCCAAATCCAGCTGTCATCCTAATGCAAATCCCTCCCACTGCCAAATTTTTCACTGTTATTGACCTCTGCTCCGCTTTCTTTTCGGTACCTCTGCACCCTGACAGCCAATATTTGTTTGCATTCACATACAGAGGAGTCCAATATACGTGGACTCGATTGCCCCAAGGTTTCATAGATAGTCCAAGTATATTTTCTCAGGCTTTGCATGATTGTTTACAGTCTTTCCAACCAGACAGTGGATCAGTATTGATACAGTATGTGGACGATTTATTACTGTGTTCAGATTCACTGGAAGCATCTCTGAAGGATACGAAACAGCTCCTGTTTCATCTTTCAGACACAGGACACAAGGTGTCCAAAGACATGTTACAATTATGCCAAACTAAGGTAAAATATTTGGGACACTGTCTAACGCAAGGACTGAGACACCTGACCGCTGATAGAATCCAAGCAATTAGAGACATGACCCTGCCACAAACCCAGCAACAGATCAGAACGTTTTTAGGAATGTGTGGGTATTGCCGTAATTGGATCCCAGGGTTTTCCATTTTAGCGTTACCTTTGCAGGAAATGGTCTCCTCAAACAAACCTGATAGGATCTCGCATACAGACGAGTCCGAAACAGCATTTGAGAGACTTAAACAGTGCCTAACGCAGGCACCAGCACTAGGTATGCCAGACTATGGGAAACCCTTTGAACTATACGGAACAGAAAGTGCTGGTTGCGCGGCAGGCGTACTAACCCAAAAACACGGTGATGCCAGCAGGCCAGTTGCATACTACAGCGCTCAGCTAGACACGGTAGCGCGATCCCTCCCCACATGCTTGCGAAGCGTTGCTGCGATAGCATTGCTAGTGACAAAAAGCGAAGATGTCGTGCTAGGCCACAACCTCACAATCCATACGCCACATGCGGTATCAGCCTTATTGAATTCTGCCCAAACCAGACACGTCTCATCAGCGAGGTTTACAAGATGGGAATTAGCACTAATGGCCCCCGTAAACATCACCATAAGGAGATGCAGTGCATTAAATCCTGCAACATATCTCCCAGGTGTGCCTGGTCAGGCACAAAGGGTGGAAGGTGAGAGTGCTGGGGAAGGAGGATTTAATACAAAGGAAGATACACATGATTGTATGGAATATTTGACCCAAAATTTTACCGCAAGGCCTGACATCAGTGACAACCCACTGGAAGATGCAGAACTCACGTTCTACACGGACGGTAGTTGTCACAGACAGTCAGACTCGGGAGACTTGTGTACTGGATACGCAGTCGTAGATGACCAAGACACCATAGAAGCGGAACCGCTAGGCCCACCTCACTCAGCCCAGGTTGCTGAACTGGTCGCCCTAACCAGAGCATGTGAATTGGCTAAGGGTAAGTCAGCCAATATCTACACCGATTCTAGATACGCATTCGGGGTAGTCCATGATTTCGGAGCCCTATGGCGCCTCAGAAATTTCATGACGGCAGCTGGTACACCGGTAGCGCATGCAGCTCACATAAAAAGGCTTCTAACAGCGATACAGGAACCCGACAGAGTGGCTGTTATCAAATGTAAAGCACACACATATAGCCAAGACCCGGTATCACTTGGTAACAGCCGAGCAGACGAAGCTGCTAAGTTAGCAGCTGCTACCCCCATACAGACACACCACACAACTGATGGTATTCAATACCATCAACACACAGAAGTTGTGTAAAATGCAAAATTTGTGTTCCACACAGGAAAAGGCAGTCTGGAAGGCAAAGGGATGTGGCCAAGAGTCCTCAGGACTCTGGACGGATGGACATGGTAAACCAGTGGCCCCCAGAGCATATCTTCCATGTCTGGCTGAAGCAGCTCACGGGCTGACTCATCTAGGCAAGGAGGGAATGTGTAAATTGGTAAGAGCCTATTGGTGCGCCCCAGGATTCTCCTCTCATGCGAGTAAAAGAGCAATGTCATGCCTTACCTGTCTGAGAAAGAATATTGGAAAGGCAATACCAACAGAACCATCCCATATCCCACCTGCCGGCGGCCCTTTCCAGGTAATACAAATTGACTTCATTCAATTACCCCCTTGTCGGAATTTGAAATATGTACTTGTTTGTATAGATGTTTTCTCGAATTGGGTCGAAGCATTTCCTGCAGCTACAAATACCGCTATGTTTACAGCTAAGAAAATTGTGCAGGAATTTGTATGTAGATATGGTATCCCTAGAATAATCGAAAGCGATAGGGGTACCCATTTTACAGGTGATGTCTTTCAAGGAATGTGTAAGTTGATGGGAATTGATAGCAAGCTGCACACTCCGTACCGTCCACAGGCGAGTGCGAAGGTCGAAAGAGTGAACAGCACTATTAAAAATAAATTGAGTAAAGTGATGGCAGAGACAGGATTGACATGGCCAGAAGCTTTACCCATTGTATTGTACAGTATCAGAACCACTCCCAGGTCCCCTCTTAATCTGTCCCCCTTTGAAATCTTATTTGGTCGACAACCGCATGTCATGATTAACCCTCAGGATGATTTGAAATGTAACAATGAAGTAACTGTAAAGTACTTGATTAACATGAGTAAACAGTTAAGGAATCAAAATGATAATCTAAAGTTGGTGATTCCTGATCTACCTGATAGTAGTTGTCATGACATTGAACCTGGGGATTATGTAATGATACGAAATTTTCTACGCTCAGGTTGCCTTATTGACAGATGGGAAGGACCATACCAGGTCTTATTGACTAGCACGACAGCATTGAAGGTTGCTGAGAGAGAGACTTGGGTCCATTCATCCCACTGCAAGAAGGTTGCTGATCCAGAGAAGTCCCGTGATAAGGAACAGACGGTAGAGGTTGTATCACTGGAGTGTCTGTTCCAGGAGGACTGAGGCGGCACCTGAGCCTTGAAGACCGAGAGCTGTTGTCGACTCCCCACTCCCTTTTATTGTTTTTCTCCACTTCCCATCCCCTCTCCCTCAAATGTATTTTTCCTCCTTCTCATTCTTCTTCGTCTCCTCCTCAAAGATGGACTTGCCCCAAGAGACTGTGATCCGGATTTTCCTGTTGACCATGATGTTGACCAGAGCAGTCTGTTCCGGCGAGAGTACCATGGAGGTCGATAGAGGTTCTGGAATGGGTTCTGATGATAAAGATGGAGGCGTAGTTTTCCAAGATCAACCTAACCAACAAGCAAAGGCGAGTATCAGAAAACGATCCGATAGCATTGACCATAGAAGAAATTGTGACGGATTGTTAGCTGAAGAAAACTGTATCTGTAGGCTCTGTAACAATGTCATTGAAGATGGGTGCATTAAGAAATGCCAATCCAGTTTTAATATCCATATGGACCGGCATCCATTGAGTGATTATCACTCCTTAGTGGGTAATGTATTAAACAAAACAGATTGTTGGGTATGCTCTCAAGTACCTCAGGGTCATAGCAAATCAGGGCTAGTACCATTTCCTTTAACGATAGGGGAGGTACTTGAGTTAAATGGTGGGAGACCGGTGGACCGGAGGTTTAATATCTCCAGCCCTCCTAGTTTGAAGCTCCACCAATACCACGTGGATAGGTCCCTATTATGTTTTAACATCTCCAATCCCAGAAAGCCGGGAAATTGGGAAGTATCATGGAGTAACCACACCATGACCTTTTCACATAGAGCAGATAGAATGCCTACAGATACAGAGCTTGTACGCCACATAGCCAGTAGAGGAAAATCTTTCCGGTATAGATACACCCTAGGAAATAGGATTACTAGAGTTGGAGAAGTATCACCAGGATACTGTGCACATATCGTACAACCTGATACGTGCATTAAGCAGATGGAAGAATTAGGGCTAGGAGATTTCACCTGGAAGGTGTGTAATATGGTAATGTCTTTCTCCGTCCCATATGTTCTCCCCGATGATGCATATTTCATATGCGGGAGAAAGGCGTACAAGTGGCTTGCCCCAAACTCTGAAGGATTGTGTTATATTGGAAGAGTATTGCCTGAAGTAATGACTGTAACACATGACAAAATGAAAGACATACACCGTGGTGCCCAAGCTCCTTATACTCACACTCATTACGAGCACCTTGTTAAAAGACAACTGTCAGAAAGGTTAGAGCATCCGGCCTCTGATCTGATCCATGAATCCACCGGGATTCAGGTTCTGGTGGCGTTAGATTTCACTCGCACCGCTCGAGGAGTGATGAATTATAGATACATTTCCGCACTCGCCAATTTGTTAGATAATATCACTGAAATGTTTGATGACACGTTTAGATATACTGGAAGAGAACTTCAGGCTTATAAAACAGAACTGGTACAGCATAGAATGGTTCTTAATTACCTCACAGCAGTGACAGGCGGATATTGTGTTACATTAGCAACACAGTACGGCGTGAAGTGTTGCACGTATATCACGAATAGCACCGAGGATCCGGTAGAGGTCATAGACCAAAAGATGGACGATATTCTCCAATTAAAGTGGGAATTTCGTCGAAAACACAATCTCACTCTTGCTGCTGTAGGTAATGAGCTGACTGGTTGGGTGTCATGGTTGAACCCGCGAAATTGGTTCTCCGGTTTGGGAGACTGGGCTCAAGGAGTCATAATGGATGTTGGGAAGTTTCTACTATGTATCTTAGGTGTCGTTATATCGATTGGATTGATATTTAGATGCGGGCAGGCTTTAATGAGGTGCAAACAAAGTACCAGAGTGATGAGTTTGAGGAGTGAGGAAACTGTAATTAACCTGGATTTGATTTACGACCCAACGATAGAAACAATGATGTGATGAAAATGCGATTTCTACGGTCCGTTTCTTTCACCTGTTTTTCTGGTTTTTCTCCAAGATAACAAGACCCCCTTGGACGAGGAAGTTGATGAGACGCTATACAGACAACGGATAGACCAAAGAAGAAGTTTTGACCACTTGAGATATGGACACTTGATGAACTTTGCCATGGATCCCCAGTTTCCCTAGAATTCTTAAAATTACGCTAGCCCAACATTTCTTGTAAATCTAATGGCATTGACAAAGCTTATTGCTCACGCTTAATGAGCAAAACAGCGCAAAGAAGACGACTTTCAACTGATACCGAACAAAACTTCAACTGACAGATGTACATTAACCTGACATAGAATACCACCGCATTTACCGTAATTATGTCTTTTCTTCATTTCTACAACCCTCAGGTAATGACACACATAGTATAGGGAATACAGGCACAGATATCAGCAATCACATATTCCCCCATTCATGTATCATCAACTAAAATGTGCTCCCCATTTTGTTCAAAATCCGAAAAGAGCTCGGTAAAGTTTGACAGCCCATCCACAGACCTGTACCACGGGATAAGAAGGAATTCAAATGTATACTTCGCAATACCTCGAAGCTTGATTTACAACACGTACGGCACGATGATACATGACCTCCCAAACATGGACTCATACACACATGCTTCTGCTATCTCACTAGGTCATACCCTCTTCCCACCTACTCCTCTCTCCTCCCTTACCCAACCATGGAAATGAATTAACCCCTGACATATATTTTTCTCCTTTTGAAATGTTTTCAGGAAGTGGCAGTTATTATTGACTGCCAAAGGGTGGACTGTCAAAGTCAGAAAAATATCTCTATGCACACTACCATATTTGCACCTCACACAGGTCCGTGCTGCGCATGCGTACGCTCTCCCGTACGTGCGCATACTCACAGTCGCGGGCACCCGCAGGCGCATGGTATGCGTATTTACGGTAGAGTTTATGCGATCATAGCGTGCGACTCAATCATTACATATTTTCACTAATAATGTATTTTGTAGATCATGGTCCCTTTGATAGATTCTGAAAGTTTGGTTAATATAGAATGTTCATGAACAGAGGAATCCCTCTTTGTTTGATACGAAGGGTCAGATAGGAGTAATACAGTGGTGTTTAGTATCCATCGGAAGAATATTTAATTAGAAATATTCCGGTGTTGGTTTGAAGCAGATCAATCGCTCGTGCGAATAGTTATGGACATAAGAAGTTTATGAACATTTACTTTATTTGCACTTTATTACCCATGCGGCGGGAAACCCAGTTTCCCTCCCACCTGAGCAGTTGGAAATAGTCACAGCCCACCTGTATGAATCAACCTATGACCTTTTGTTATAATGCGAAGCCGAATTCCTGTGTCCAATGAACAATGAGATTGTAGGGACCATTGAATTGTATTGTGTGTGGGGCATAAATAGCAGGCCGACCATATCCAACTTCACTCTCTTCAACGGTTCTCATTGCTGATAATCGGGAGCTGGATATCGAGGCGCATGCGATTGTTCCCCTTGTGCGTAAGTTCTCTCCGTAATCATATTGTCTTACTGTGAGCCATTTCTCTCTCTCCCTCTCTTCTCTTTCTCTCGTATTTTCCCTTGATTAGACTTGAATTGTATTGTATTGTATTTCCTGTGTAGTTTATCTGGTTAGTTGGTTTATGTTATATTGTAGTGTATGCTTTGTACTGTGATTCCTTTTGCAAGTATAATAGTCATAATACACATAATAGGTTTCGGACCCTAAGCCCAGGTATCTGTGTATTCTTTATAGAGTTAAGTATTCTCTGAGCGTCGGTGACGCTCAAGCAGCTTTGTAGTTAATCAGGTTACACCAGGTTGCACTTACACTCTGTCTCTACACTAAGGTATACTGCGTATCTCACTGTTAAAGGTATAGATATAAAGGTTTAACGTTGTGAGCGTCTGCATCGCTGGTGATCTCCTCGTGGTCCCGAGCGCTGCTACGCTATAGCGAATCATTACGATAGTCAACAGCCAATAACGTGCCTGCCTGTGATCACTTGACCGTGAGTGAACGTGACGCCTGAGCGTCTCGATCACGGCTAAGCGATCGATACGCAACTTGCGTACCCTTACGGTACTTCTTACGTAGATAGCGTACAGTGTTCTTAGACCTCATAAAGGGATATATATATACGATAAATATTTAGCTTTATCAGCGCACGCACGGGAGAGCGTACGCATGCGCAGCACGGACCTGTGTGAGGTGCAAATATGGTAGTGTGCATAGAGATATTTTTCTGACTTTGACAGGCTTTATCCTGAAAAAGCCCTTATCTGATTTTCCATTCGGACAGGGCGGAATTGAGGACTCGTCCTCAGTTTCTCCCCAAGGTGGTTTCAGCGTCTCACCTGAACCAACCTATTGGTGGTGCCTGCGGCTACTAGGGACTTGGAGGCCTCCAAGTTGCTAGACGTTGTCAGTGCCCTGAAAATATATGTTTCCAGGACGGCTGGAGTCAGGAAATCTGACTCGCTGTTTATCCTGTGTGCACCCAACAAGCTGGGTGCTCCTGCTTCTAAGCAGACTATTGCTCGTTGGATTTGTAGTACAATTCAGCTTGCACATTCTGTGGCAGGCCTGCCACAGCCAAAAATCTGTAAATGACCACTCCACAAGGAAGGTGGGCTCATCTTGGGCGGCTGCCCGAGGGGTCTCGGCTTTACAACTTTGCCGAGCAGCTACTTGGTCAGGAGCAAATACGTTTGTAAAATTCTACAAAATTGATATCCTGGCTGAGGAGGACCTGGAGTTCTCTCATTTGGTGCTGCAGAGTCATCCGCACTCTCCCGCCCGTTTGGGAGCTTTGGTATAATCCCCATGGTCCTTACGGAGTCCCCAGCATCCACTTAGGACGTTAGAGAAAATAAGAATTTACTTACCGATAATTCTATTTCTCATAGTCCATAGTGGATGCTGGGCGCCCATCCCAAGTGCGGATTGTCTGCAATACTTGTACATAGTTATTGTTACAAAAATCGGGTTATTATTGTTGTGAGCCATCTTTCAGAGGCTCCTCTGTTATCATGCTGTTAACTGGGTTCAGATCACAGGTTATACGGTGTGATTGGTGTGGCTGGTATGAGTCTTTCCCGGGATTCAAAATCCTTCCTTATTGTGTACGCTCGTCCGGGCACAGTATCCTAACTGAGGCTTGGAGGAGGGTCATGGGGGGAGGAGCCAGTGCACACCAGATAGTCCTAAAGCTTTCTTTAGATGTGCCCAGTCTCCTGCGGAGTCGCTATTCCCCATGGTCCTTACGGAGTCCCCAGCATCCACTACGGACTATGAGAAATAGAATTATCGGTAAGTAAATTCTTATTTTTACAGATTACGGACGATCCAGAGCCATCCGTCCCTCCTAAGAAACCATATAGGTTCAAGCGTCAGAAGGTGATTAAACAAGTTTTACCTCACTCTGACCAACTAATTGATATACGTCAGGAACCCTGGGAAAACCCGGGTACGAAGTTTGTGCCTCAAAAGAAGATGCTGGCTCGCTATCCCCTTGCGCCGGAGCTGTCTAAGATTCTTTGTGATTCCATTTTGAATTTGAACACTCAAAGATAAGTGTTCAGGGTTTTGAGGTTCAAGATCGGCCGTACAGAGCCGTCCAGCTTCGGGACTACAAAGAGGCTTGAATAAAACCCCTTTGTGTGGAGCGGAGGAGGTACTGGAATAATAACTCCTGTTTACAGCAGTTTTTGAACTGCCTCTTGCAAGGTAACCTATAGGTGAAGCTGGTAAGCCAGACCTGAAGAATCTGAGAGGAGGGAGTTCCTGGAATTCCCGACGGTATCCTTGGGATATGAGATCCCTCACCCAATGATCCCGGCAGGACTGCCCATATGTGGGCAAAGTGCTGAAGGCGAGCACCTACCTGAAAGTCGCCTTGCCGCTGGGGCCAATTGTCTCACACAGGGCTTCGTGGAAGAGAATCCTGAGGCCTGGTCTGAAGTTCCAGCAGCTGCTGATTAACAGAACTTACCGCGAGTTCCTCTAGCAGCATTGGAGGCACCTCTGGCTTTGCCTCTGAATCTGGATCACCCGAAAGGACTGCAGAGAGGGCCCAAGATAGGGACATTTAGCAGGTGGCGCAGCACACGGCAGATATGTAGATTTACCTGCAGTCGCCTGAGATATCCACTTGTTCAGTTTCTTCCCCAAACAAGGCATCACCTGTAAAAGGTTCTCTACCCTTTTCTTAGAATCAGCATCTGCTGACCGTAAGGTGGTTACATCCAAACATTACCACCTTATTTGGAAGAAATATGTTTCTTGGTGCGAGGGTAGAAAATATTCCCCTGTGGAATTTTTCTACTGTTCCTGCAAGCAGGCGTGGATAAGGGCCTATGTTTAGGCTGAGTTCAGATTTCATCTCTCTCTATCTTCTTCCAGAAACAACTGTCAGTACTTCCTGAAGTACAGACCTTTCTAAAGGGGGTTATGCACATTCAACCACCCTTTGTTCCTTTCACGGCTCCGTGGGACCTAAATGTGGTCTTGACCTTTCTCCAGTCGGTTTGAACCCTTACATAGGGTAGACTTAAAATACCTAACGTGGCAGCCTATTCTGAAACTGGCCTTAGCTTCTGCTCGACGTGTGTCTGAATTGGAGGCCTTAGCCTGTTTGAGCCCATACTTTGATATTTCATGAGGATAGGGCGGAGCTCAAAACTCGCCCACAGTTTTTGCAGAGAGTAGTGTCGGCCTTTAACGTAAATCAACCAATTGTGGTTCCAGTATTATCCGACACTTCCATTGCTCCAAAGTCCCTAGATGTAGTGAGGGCTTTGAAGATTTACATCAAAAGGACTGCTCACCACAGGAAGTATGACTTGCTTTTCGTCCTTTCTGATGCTACAAATTTGGTCGCCCTGCCTACAAGCAGTCCATTGCTCATTGGCTCAAATTGACTATTCAACAAGCCTATACTTCAGCAGCTCTGCCGCTGCTGAGTTCTATTGAAGCCCACTACACAAGGTCGGTGGGTTCTTCCTGGCTGTCTCAACCTTACAGTTGTGCCGGGCAGCTACTTGGTCTGGTTCGAACACTTTTGTTAAGTTCTACAGGTTCGATACCTTGGTCAAGGATGACCTTCAATTTGGTCAGGCGGTTTTGTAGGGGTCTCAGCACTCTCCCACCCGTTCTGGGAGCTTTGGGACGTCCCCATGGTTATCTTCAATTCCCAGTATCAACTAGGACGTAAGAGAAAATAGGAATTTAATACCTACCGGTAATTCCTTTTCTCGTAGTCCGTAGTGGATACTGGGCGCCCGCCTCAGTGCTTCGTTTCCTGCTTACCTGGTTGTAAGTGTTCTTGGTTTGGTTTGCTGTTGCTTTCCCCGTTCCATGTTTGGTTAGCATTGCTATCCTCTGTTCTGGTTGGCTCTGCTATCTTTGTTATTGTTGTGTGTTGGTTCGTTACCTCACCGCTGTTTTGTGTTATATCCTTCTCTCAAAGTATGTCCGTCTCCTCGGGCACAGTTTTCCTAGACTGAGTCTGCAGGAGGGGCATAGAAGGGAAGAGCCAGCACACACTATTAATTTCTTAAAGTGCCAGGCTCCAATGGACCCAATTTATACCCCATGGTAATCTTCAATTCCCAGTATCCACTACGGACTATGAGAAAAGGTATTACCGGTAGGTATTAAATTCATATTTTTTTTTCTTGGATATACCTTACTGTATATAGAGTAATAGAACAAATATATGCATTACCACAATCCTTTTCATAGATTCATTTAATTACAGCATCCCCAAATATTTACTGGAAAATGTAGTTCTATTAAATGTGTACATCACAGAAAGACTGACCACATAGTATAAGTTTCAGTTTTATAGACATACCCCAGCATTACTTTTTTTTTTTTTTTTTTCTTCCTTTGGGCAGTACACAATTCATGGTAGCCCAAATAAGCCAGAGTTTATCCCCGACGCTGGCATTTATCGGAGATTATGGTTCAAATCTGCAATAAGTGCCCCTTAGACCCGCAATAAATACCACAAAAATACAGGTCAGCAACTTTTTTGCCGGACCTATGTATTTTCGTACGAAAAATCAGTATGTACCTCTGTATACCTATAGCTGTTTATGGTTTTTTTTTCCTCTGTATCACCTCTGTCTCTATACTGTAGCTGTGTGTGCGCGGCGTGTGTTCCATTGACGGGTGTTTCCGGGATTGGGGAGCGTGGTGTGACCGGCCCCGGAGCGGCACGGGACTCCAGGTGCCGGTGATGAGCTTGATTAGGGGAGCATAAATGCTCTCCTATGATGCAGCATTTTGTACAGCACTTTGACACTTTAGCACCAGGCACTATGGCACCTTAACTGGTTTTCCCCTGAGGAAGGAGCACCGAAAACGGCTGTTTGGGATTTTGCCAGTCTGCACTTGCCTTGCATACGATGAGTATTTGCTGAATCCAGATATTTGTGCTTTACTGCTATATGAAGTTAAAAGCTGATTGAATAACATGTCTGCTATATGAAGTAAAAAGCTGATTGAATAATAAGCAGTGTGCTGGTTCTGTCTACACCCTGGCTGGAAAGTTATGGATGGACATGTGTTGATATAACATTCATTTTGACCGGTCACCTCTATCATTACATATGAGAGTGTCAGTGCGGCTTCCCGGGACTCTGTTCTGTGATTTGTCTGTTTAATTCAATTGGAGCTGCACCACTATTGGATTTTAATCATTTTGTTTTGTTTTCTTTTTGTTGTTATTTGCACTTGCACTTTGCTGTATTATTCAGTATAGGATGGAGAATGCTGCTGACTATACTGGTACAAAGAGGTTTCTAGATAAAGATGTAACACGTATGTTGTTTAATACTACTGATCAGCTTGCTTTTGATGTCGACACACCGTCTGAGATAAATTCTGATTTGCTTAAACTGCGCAAAAGGTTTGATAGAGTTGGAATTACATGGGCTTACACTCTCACAATATCATAAGGAGAACCTTATACCAAGAGGTCTAAGGATTAGAAACCAACCTACTTTGGGGCGCAATAGTAAAGAGTTTTGCAGACAGTGGTGTCAAATACTCAATCAATGTAGTTTCTCTATCGTCCTAGTGGATGCTGGGGTTCCTGAAAGGACCATGGGGAATAGCGGCTCCGCAGGAGACAGGGCACAAAAAGTAAAGCTTTAGGATCAGGTGGTGTGCACTGGCTCCTCCCCCTATGACCCTCCTCCAAGCCTCAGTTAGATTTTTGTGCCCGGCCGAGAAGGGTGCAATCTAGGTGGCTCTCCTAAAGAGCTGCTTAGAAAAGTTTAGCTTAGGTTTTTTATTTTACAGTGAGTCCTGCTGGCAACAGGATCACTGCAAGGAGGGACTTAGGGGAGAAGAAGTGAACTCACCTGCGTGCAGGATGGATTGCTTCTTGGCTACTGGACATTAGCTCCAGAGGGACGATCACAGGTACAGCCTGGATGGTCACCGGAGCCTCGCCGCCGGCCCCCTTGCAGATGCTGAAACGAGAAGAGGTCCAGAATCGGCGGCAGAAGACTCCTCAGTCTTCTTAAGGTAGCGCACAGCACTGCAGCTGTGCGCCATTTTCCTCTCAGCACACTTCACACGGCAGTCACTGAGGGTGCAGGGCGCTGGGAGGGGGGCGCCCTGGGAGGCAAATGAAAACCTTTTTTGGCTAAAAATACCTCACATATAGCCTCCGGGGGCTATATGGAGATATTTAACCCCTGCCAGAATCCGTTAAGAGCGGGAGACGAGGTCGCCGAAAAAGGGGCGGGGCCTATCTCCTCAGCACACAGCGCCATTTTCCCTCACAGAAAGGCTGGAGGGAAGGCTCCCAGGCTCTCCCCTGCACTGCACTACAGAAACAGGGTTAAAACAGAGAGGGGGGGCACTAATTTGGCGTTAGAAATATATAAAAAAGATGCTATAAGGGAAAACACTTATATAAGGTTGTCCCTATATAATTATAGCGTTTTTGGTGTGTGCTGGCAAACTCTCCCTCTGTCTCTCCAAAGGGCTAGTAGGTCCTGTCCTCTATCAGAGCATTCCCTGTGTGTGTGCTGTGTGTCGGTACGTGTGTCGACATGTATGAGGACGATGTTGGTGAGGAGGCGGAGCAATTGCCTGTAATGGTGATGTCACTCTCTAGGGAGTCGACACCGGAATGGATGGCTTATTTAGGGAATTACGTGATAATGTCAACACGCGCCAAGGTCGGTTGACGACATGAGACGGCCGACAAACAATTAGTACCGGTCCAGACGTCTCAAAAACACCGTCAGGGGTTTTAAAACGCCCGTTTACTTTAGTCGGTCGACACAGACACAGACAGGGACACTGAATCCAGTGTCGACGGTGAATAAACAAACGTATTCCTTATTAGGGCCACACGTTAAGGGCAATGAAGGAGGTGTTACATATTTCTGATACTACAAGTACCACAAAAGAGGGTATTATGTGGGATGTGAAAAAACTACCGTAGTTTTTCCTGAATCAGATAAATTAAATGAAGTGTGTGATGATGCGTGGGTTCCCCCCGATAGAAAATATGGGCGGTATACCCTTTCCCGCCAGAAGTTAGGGCGCGTTGGGAAACACCCCTTAGGGTGGATAAGGCGCTCACACGCTTATCAGAACAAGTGGCGGTACCGTCTATAGATAGGGCCGTCCTCAAGGAGCCAGCTGACAGGAGGCTGGAAAAATATCATAAAAAGTATATACACACATACTGGTGTTATACTGCGACCAGCGATCGCCTCAGCCTGGATGTGCAGAGCTGGGGTGGCTTGGTCGGATTCCCTGACTAAAAATATTGATACCCTTGACAGGGACAGTATTTTATTGACTATAGAGCATTTAAAGGATGTATTTCTATATATGCGAGATGCACAGAGGGATATTTGCACTCTGGCATCAAGAGTAAGTGCGATGTCCATATCTGCCAGAAGATGTTTATGGACACGACAGTGGTCAGGTGATGCAGATTCCAAACGGCACAAAGGTGTATTGCCGTATAAAGGAAGAGGAGTTATTTGGGGTCGGTCCATCGGACCTGGTGGCCACGGCAACTGCTGGAAAATCCACCGTTTTTACCCTAAGTCACATCTCTGCAGAAAAAGACACCGTCTTTTCAGCTTCAGTCCTTTCGTCCCTATAAGAGTCATATCTGCCCAGGGATAGAGGAAAGGGAAGAAGACTGCAGCAGGCAGCCCATTCCCAGGAACAGAAGCGTTCCACCGCTTCTGACAAGCTCTCAGCATGACGCTGAGACCGTACAGGACCCCTGGATCCTACAAGTAGTATCCCAGGGGTACAGTTTGGAATGTCGAGACGTTTCCCCTGCGCAGGCTCCTGAAGTCTGCTTTACCAAGGTCTCCCTCCGACAAGGAGGCAGTATGGGAAAAAATTCACGAGCTGTATTCCCAGCAGGTGATAATTAAATTACCCCTCCTACAACAAGAAAAGGGGGTATTATTCCACACTATATTGTGGTACTGAAGCCAGAAGGCTAGGTGAGACCTATTCTAAATCTAAAAAAATTTGAACACTTACAAAGGTTCAAATCAAGATGGAGTCACTCAGAGCAGTGATAACGAACCGGGAAGAAGGGGACTATCTGGTGTCCCGAGACATCAGGGATGCTTACCTCCATGTCCCAAATTTGCCCTTATCACTAAGGGTACCTCAGGTTCGTGGTACAGAACTGTCACTATCAGTTTCAGACGCTGCCGTTTGGATTGTCTACGGCACCCCGGGTCTTTACCAAGGTAATGGCCGAAATGATGGTTCTTCTTCGAAGAAAAGGCGTCTTAATTATCCCTTACTTGGACGAACTCCTGATAAGGGCAAAGTCCAGGGAACAGTTGGAGGTCGGAGTAGCACTATCTCGGATACTGTTACAACAGCAGGGGTGGATTCTAAATATTCCAAAATCGCAGCTGATCCCGACAAGTCTCCTGTGCTTAGGGATGATTCTGGACACAGTCCAGAAAAAGGTGTTTCTCCCGGAAGAGAAAGCCAGGGAGTTATCCGAGCTAGTCAGGAACCTCCTAAAATCAGTGCATCATTGCACAAGGGCCATGGTAAAAAAATGGTGACTTCCTTCGAAGCAATTCCAGTCGGCAGATTTCATGCAAGAACTTTTCAGTGGGATCTGCTGGACAAATGGTCCGGATCGCATCTTCAGATGCATCAGCGGATAACCCTATATCCAAGGACAAGGGTGTCTCTCCTGTGGTGGTTACAGAGTGCTCATCTTCTAGAGGGCCGCAGATTCGGCATTCAGTTTTGGATGTTGGTGACCACGGAGGCCAGCCCGAGAGGCTGGGGAGCAGTCACACAAGGAAAAAATTTCCAGGGAGTGTGATCAAGTCTGGAGATTTTTCTCCACATAAATATAGCTAAGGGTAAATTTATAATGCTCTAAGCTTAGCAAGACCTCTGCTTCAAGGTCAGCCGGTATTGATCCAGTGGGATAAAACATCACGGCAGTCGCCCACGTAAATAGACAGGGCGGCACAAGAAGCAGGAGGGCAGTGGCAAAAACTGCAAGGACTTTTCGCTGGGCGGAAAATCATGTGATAGCACTGTCAGCAGTGTTTCATTCCGGGAATGGAAACTGGGAAGCAGACTTCCTCAGTAGGCACGACCTCCACCCGGCAGAGTGGGAACTTCATGGGGAAGTTTTCCACATAATTGTAAACCGTTGGGAATTACCAAAGGTGGACATGATGGCGTCCCGTCTGAACAAAAAACGGGACAGGTATTGCGCCAGGTTAAGAGACCCTCAGGCAATAGCTGTGGACGTTCTGGTAACACCGTGGGTGTACCAGTCGGTGTATGTGTTCCATCCTCTGCTTTTCATACCTAAGGTACTGAGAATTATAAGACGTAGAGGAGTAAGAACTATACTCATGGCTCCGGATTGGCCAAGAAGGACTTGGTACCCGGAACTTCAAGAGATGCTCACAGAGGACTTATGGCCTCTGCCGCTAAGAAGGGACTTGTTTCAGCAAGTACCATGTCTGTTCCAAGACTTACCGCAGCTGCGTTTGACGGCATGGCGGTGGAACGCCGGATCCTAAGGGAAAAGGCATTCAGGAAGAGGTCATTCCTACCCTGGTCAAAGCCAGAAAGGAGGTGACCGCACAACATTATCACCACATGTGGCGAAAATATGTTGCGTGGTGTGAGGCCAGGAAGGCCCCACGAAGAAATTTCAACTCGGTCGATTCCTGCATTTCTTGCAAACAGGAGTGTCTATGGGCCTCAAATTGGGGTCCATTAAGGTTCAAATTTCGGCCCTGTCGATTTTTCTTCCAGAAAGAATTGGCTTCAGTTCCTGAAGTCCAGAAGTTTGTCAAGGGAGTATTGCATATACAACCCCCTTTTGTGCCTCCAGTGGCACTGTGGGATCTCAACGTAGTTCTGGGATTCCTCAAAACACATTGGTTTAAAACCAGTCAAATCTGTGGATTTGAAGCATCTCACATGAAAAGTGAACATGCTCTTGGACCTGGCCTGGACCAGGCGAGTGTCAAATTGGTGGTTTTTTTCTCAAAAAAGCCCATATCTGTTTGTCCATTCGGACAGGGCAGAGCTGCGGACTCGTCCCCAGTTCTCTCCCTAAGGTGGTGTCAGTGTTTCACCTGAACCAGCTTATTGTGGTGTCTTGCGCCTACTAGGGACTTGGAGGACTCCAAGTTGCTAGATGTGGTCAGGGCCCTGAAAATATAGGTTCCAGGACGGCTGGAGTCAGGAAAACAGGACTTGCTGTTATCCTGTATGCACCCAAAAAACTGGGTGCTCTTGCTTTTAAGCAGACTTTTGCTAGTTGGATGTGTAATACAATTCAGCTTGCACATTCTGTGGCAGGCCTGCCACAGCCAAAATATGTAAATGCCCATTCCACAAGGAAGGTGGGCTCATCTTGGGCGGCTGCCCGAGGGGTCTCGGCTTTACAACTTTGCCGAGCGGCTATTTAGTCAGGGGCAAACACGTTTGTAAAATCCTACAAATTTGATACCCTGGCTAAGGAGGACCTGGAGTTCTCTCATTCGGTGCTGCAGAGTCATCCGCACTCTCCCGCCCGTTTGGGAGCTTTGGTATAATCCCCATGGTCCTTTCAGGAACCCCAGCATCCACTAGGACGATAGAGAAAATAAGAATTTACTTACCGATAATTCTATTTCTCGGAGTCCGTAGTGGATGCTGGGCGCCCATCCCAAGTGCGGATTATCTGCATTACTTGTACATAGTTACAAAAATCGGGTTATTATTGTTGTGAGCCATCTTTTCAGAGGCTCCGCTGTTATCATACTGTTAACTGGGTTCAGATCACAGGTTGTACAGTGTGATTGGTGTGGCTGGTATGAGTCTTACCCGGGATTCATAAATCCTTCCTTATTGTGTACGCTCGTCCGGGCACAGTACCTAACTGAGGCTTGGAGGAGGGTCATAGGGGGAGGAGCCAGTGCACACCACCTGATCCTAAAGCTTTACTTTTTGTGCCCTGTCCTGCGGAGCCGCTATTCCCCATGGTCCTTTCAGGAACCCCAGCATCCACTACGGACTCCGAGAAATAGAATTATCGGTAAGTAAATTCTTATTTTTGATCTTATGGTTTTAGTAGTTCAACAAGTGAACATTGATTATTGAGAATGTTAAGAAAGAAATAGCCACTTGCGAAGCACAGGGTTTGTCTATACTCAAAGCTGATACTTCAGTTGATTGGTTGGCGCAGATTGAAGAAAATTTGGTGTCCTTTAAGGGAGACTTGCTGGCTTTTAAAAAGGCCAAATATAGAAAAGTAAAAAATGATTATAAGGAATCTAGGGTATACCCTTGGGTGTTCTCCCCGACTGTACGTCTGCCTTGGAGAAACGGACATGGTTTTAGAAAAAGGGCGGAGGCCCAATTTACAGATATTGACTCCTTGACATCTCAAAGTGACTCTGATCATTCGTCACATTACAAGAATTCCGCGTCCTTTTTAGGCGAAAGGGCAAATACCAGAAGCATATTAAAGGGGAACAGGAATTAAAAAAACCCTGTAGGCGAGGGGGGAGGAAACACAAAAGCAGTAAAAAATCCCAAAGGGGGCAGGAGATAACAGTACTGAACTTATCAACCTATACGCCCACTGCATTGGAAATGAGCGTTCTGTCTAAAGGTCTGTCATATGTACAGACATACCGACAGAACAGATTTGATTGTGAAATTGAACTTTACAAGTTTCAACGACACCTAAGCCTAAAAGATTTTTTTCATAGAAAGGGTGAAGATACTAGACAACAGTCCACGTTTAGGGGTAAGAGTACGTTTGATCCCCCAGCACATAATGCCTCAATAGAAACCTTTATGAGGTTGGTACGTAATGAGACACTAACCTCCATTCAAAAAGGGAGGATGTGTTGCTCGAACATGTCTAAACCTGAGGCTGAAGCAATCAGGGGTCTGCGTGATAACCCTGACCTCATCATACGCCCCGCTGATAAGGGTGGGGCTATTGTGTTGATGAACCGTCTTGATTACATTAATGAGGTACTACGTCAATTATCGGATTTGGACTGTTATAAGCTCCTCCCTTTTGATCCAACAGAGCGCTTTAAAAAGGAAATTGATACAATTATCTATATGGGCCTATCTAACAATTGGATTGATGAATCCACGGTTAATTTTCTCATGCAGGAGTTTCCCAAGATCCCATTGATCTATACTCTACCGAAAGTACACAAGTCACTAGAGAAACCACCAGGGAGGCCGATTATTTCGGCACGGGGGTCTCTAAGCCAGCCAGTCTCCCAGTACATTGATTTCTATTTACAACCGGTAGTTCAACTACCCCCTACTATATAAAGGATACCACAGATTTTCTCTGTAAATTGAACACCATTGGTACACTGACTTCTGAATGTATACTGGTGACTCTAGATGTCACCAGTTTATACACCAATATTGGGCACATAGAAGGAATCTCTGCTGTAAAGAAATGTTTGAGCCACAGTCCACAGTATGTGGGTCCTATGGAATTTCTTTTGTTGATGATGGAGGTGGTGCTCCATAAAAATTATTTTTTTGTTCAACAACTCCTATCTACAACTTAAAAGCACAGCGATGGGGTCTAATATGGCCCCATCGTATGCCAATCTATGTATGCATCAGTATGAAAAGCGCCATATCATGGGGGACGCATTATTCTCGGGGTACATTAAATTCTATGTACGATATATTGACGATCTTTTCATACTGTGGTCTGGTGGCGAAAACATGCTAATTGAATTTGTTAATAAACTTAATAATTTGCCGGGGTCTATCAGATTCACTAGTAATCATGATGCTTCAGAGATCAATTTTCTTGATGTTTCTGTGCGATTATGCAATGGGGTACTGTCAACAGGAATCTACAGGAAGCCCACTGATAAAAACTCTTACTTGCATCCAGCTTCCATCCACCAGCTCTAAAAAAGGGGCTACCTTTTTCTCAATTAGTTCGTGTGGCAAGAATTACCTCTAACCGTGAGGAACTACCTGATGCTCTTGCAATGATGGGTGACAAATTCATCGACAGAGGATACGACACCACTGAAGTACAACAGGCAATAGACAGATGTGTGCAACTGTCACGTGATGAATTATTACAGCCACGGGTTAAACTCGAACCAGAGCGCTTGGTTTTTGCCAGCACGTATTCCATCTCCTCTGGCAATGCTCGCCAGTCAATTCGTAAACACTGGCACATATTGCAATCCGGTCCTGTGATGCAGAATTACTGCAATAAGCCTCCATTATTTCGCTATAAGCGGAGCCGTAATCTGAAAGAAAAAGTGACCTTCTCTGACATTAGCCCACGTGTGGGTAGGAGAACAAACTGGCTACAATTTCAAACTGGTGCCTATAAATGTCCTGGTTGTGTCAATTGCAATTATATGCTGACTGGTAAAAGCTGTTAGTTTCGCATGTCATCCGATAACGCAAAGAATAACGTGTTCCCCCTATGGGGTGCATGGGGGGAACACGTTATCCTTTGCGTTATCGGATGACATGCGAAACTAAATTTGTGACCTATATGATAACCTGTCCTTGCAAAAAAGTTTATATAGGGAAAACCATACGTATGCTAAAAGAGAGAATTGGAATGCACAGATCCTCGATTTAAAAAGGCCTACCAGAAGGTTGATGGGAACACGCCACCTGTTGCAAGGCACTATGTTGCACATGGACACAAGTTGAGTGATTTTGCGTACATGCCGATCGACCACGTTCCACCCTTGAGAAGGGGAGGTGACAGACACAAATTGCTGTTACAACAAGAGTGTCGATGGATATATCGTATGAATGCAATGGTACCCCATGGTTTAAATGAGGAATTTTCCTTTAGCCCTTTCCTTTAAGTAAGCACTGATAGGCCCCGTATAGGATATAGAGAGTATGCCCTGATCTTGTTTTTGGCTATTGATGGTATAGTTATCTCCTATTTTGTTTATACATTTTTATTTTGTTTACTGTTTCTTTCGGGATCAATCTGTTACTGCACAGTTATTGGTTTTTGAATGTAAATGTTATGATAATCGGTACATGCAATAGTCTAAAAGTCACTCGAAATCAACACTGCAGTATCAACAGATCCCTAGATTTATTTATTTTCTTTTGTGTTTGTTTTTTGTTCCTTTACTGTGTATAGCATCATCGCCTGGTGACCTGGGCCCGTTGGCAGTGTTGCCGGGGACGCTGTAGCTGGCCGCGCCTCCCGGACCTGAACTTCCGCCTGGGTGACGCGCTGTTTGTGCTCCGTGGGCCGGAACTTTGGGTCACGTGGTGCGCGGCGTGCGTTCCATTGATGGGTGTTTCCGGGATTGGGGAGCGTGGTGTGACCGGCCCCGGGGTGGCACGGGACTCCAGGTGCCGGTGATGAGCTTGATTAAGGGAGCATAAATAATGCTCTATGATGCAGCATTTTGTACAGCACTTTGACACTTTAGCACCAGGCACCTTAACTGGTTTTCCCCTGAGGAAGGAGCACCGAAAACGGCTGTTTGGGATTTTGCCAGTCTGCACTTGCCTTGCATACGATGAGTATTTGCTGAATCCAGATGTTTGTGCTTTACTGCTATATGAAGTTAAAAGCTGAGTGAATAACATGTCTGCTATATGAAGTAAAAAGCTGATTGAATAATAAGCAGTGTGCTGGTTCTGTCTACACCCTGGCTGGAAAGTTATGGATGGACATGTGTTGATATAACATTCATTTTGACCGGTCACCTGCATCATTACATATGAGAGTGTCAGTGCGGCTTCCCGGGACTCTGTTCTGTGATTTGTGTGTGTGTGTGTATATATATATATATATATATATATATATGTATATATATATATGTGTATATGTATATATATATGTGTATATGTGTGTGTGTATATATATATATATATATATATATATATATATATATATTTGTGTTTATAAGTTTACATACCCTAGCAGAATTTGTGATTTTTCTGGCCATTTGTCAGAGAATATGAATGATAACTCACAAACTTTTCTTTCACTCATGGTTAGTGGTTGGGTGAAGCCATTTATTGTCAAACAACTGTGTTTACTCTTTTTAAATCTTAATGACAACAGAAACTACCCAAATGACCCTGATCAAACGTTTACATACCCCAGTTCTTAATACCGTGTATTGCCCCCTTTAACATCAATGACAGCTTGAAGTTTTTTGTGGTAGTTGTGGATGAGGCTCTTTATTTTCTCAGATGGTAAAACTGCCCATTCTTCTTGGCAAAAAGCCTCCAGTTCCTGTAAATTCTTGGGCTGTCTTGCATGAACTGCACGTTTGAGATCTCCCCAGAGTGGGTTCAATGATATTGAGGTCAGGAGACTGAGATGGCCATTCCAGAACCTTCACTTTATTCTGCTGCAGCCAATGACAGGTCGACTTGGTCTTGTGTTTTGCATCATTGTCATGTTGGAACGTCCAAGTACGTCCCATGCGCAGCTTCCGGGCTGATGAGTGCAAATTTTCCTCCAGTATTTTCTGATAACAAGCTGCATTCATCTTGCCATCAATTTTGACCAAGTTTCCAGTGCCTTTGTAGCTCACACATCCCCAAAACATCAGCGATCCACCTCTGTGTTTCACAGTAGGAATGGTGTACCTTTCATCATAGGCCTTGTTGACTCCTCTCGAAATGTAACGTTTATGGTTGTGGCCAAAAAGTTAAATTTTGGTCTAATCACTCCAAATGACTTTGTTCCAGAAGTTTTGAGGCTTGTCTCTGTGCTGTTTGGAGTATTGTAAGCGGGATGCTTTGAGGCATTTGCGTAGTAATGGCTTTCTCCAGGCTTGTCTCTGTGCTGTTTGGAGTATTGTAAGTGGGATGCTTTGAGGCATTTGCGTAGTAATGGCTTTCTCCTGGCGACTAACCATGCAGCCCATTTTTCTTCAAATGCCTCCTTATTGTGCATCTTGAAACAACCACACCACTTTTTTTCAGAGTCCTGTATTTCAGCTGAAGTTATTTGTGGATTTTTCTTTGCATCCCGAACAATTTTCCTGGCAGTTGTGGCTGAAATTTTTGTTGGTCTAACTGACCGTGATTTGGTTTCCACAGAATCCCTCATTTTCCACTTCTTAATTAGAGTTTGAACACTGCTGATTAACATTCTCAATTGCTTGGATATCTTTTTATATCCCTTTCCTGTTTTATGTAGTTCAATTACCTTTTCCCGCAGATCCTTTGACAATTCTTTTGCTTTCCCCATGACTCAGAATTCAGACACGTCAGTGCAGCACTGGATGAAAGATGCAAGGGTCTTTCAGGAGTCCAGAAACTCACTGACCTTTTACACACACACACACACACACACACACACACACACACTGATTACAAGCAAACAGATCACAGGTGAGGATGGTTACCTTAAGTAGCCATTCAAACCCGTTTGTGTCAACTAGTGCATGTTATCAGGCCAAAATCTCCAGGGTATGTAAACTTTTGATCAGGGTCATTTGGGTAGTTTCTGTTGTCATTATGATTTAAAAAGAGTAAACACAGTTGTTTGACAATAAATGGCTTCACCCAACCACTAACCATGAGTGAAAGAAAAGTTTGTGAGTTATCATTCATATTCTCTGACAAATGGCCAGAAAATTACAAATTCTGCTAAGGTATGTAAACTTATGAGCACAACTATATATATATATATATATATATTTTTTTTTTTTTTTTTTTCCAAATTAAGGGAGCACTCACCAGTCTTCAAATAGATCATGGCAATTTATTCAGACCATCAGCATATAGTGTATGTCGACGTTTCGGTCACAATTCTGACCTTTGTCAAGATACCAGTGCAATGAACTAGTGTTACCTATATACCCATATAGGTCCCTCTCTCCAATTAATCAAAGCAACTCCCCCACACCCCACATAACAAACAATTACATACAATAGACACATATTGAAACCATGAGGTCACTATATTTTATTCTACCCCTTTCTTGGCAATCATTCACTTGCGCACCCTTGCAGCCAACAAACATTTGTGCAGTAAAAATCAGTATATGCGGCGTGCGTTCCACCGCCGGCCATACTTCCGGTCCGTGGAACGCAACCTCCGCATTAACATACAGGATATTACCATTCTAGCCGCGGGTCACGTGATCGGCGCTATACACAAGGGGGTCGGCCACATATTATGCAGTGAAGATTAGTATATATGGCGTGCGTTCCACCGCCGGCCGTACTTCCGGTCCGTGGAACGCAACTTCCGCATTAACACACAGGACATCACCACTCCAGCCGCAGGTCACGTGATCGGCGCCACACAGCGTTGCCTAGCAACAAGAACATCAAGTCTAAATGCGTTCAGCCATAGACCAAGTATCTGGTCCATGGGACGCATAAAGCCACTACCCATACAAAAGATGCATCTTAAGGGTGCATATATTCATATTACATTACTAATATACTATTGGCAACACATTATAATATAGATCAGCCTGATCAAGTTTTAAATATTTGGAAGAAACACGAGTATATATACATCTCCAACTAGGGCTGCAAAGGGAGTAAGTGTATTACAGGGGGGAATAACCTATAGTGGGTATCATTATAAATTCCATCATGTAGCAGCTTTTAACCATATTCGATCCCACCTACATACATAGTGGGTCCCATGCAAATCACTAAAAAACATGATTCGCCAGGGATCCCCCGTATATATAGTAGGATCCTATTTCACATCACAAAGTTTCAGTTTCAGAGCATCGTATAGAAAAAATGATAACTGACGACAGGAACATCAAAAAAAGAAAGAAAAATGGAAAAAAATATACAAAACAACAATGGAGCCATAGCAGGGCTGTCATTCCAGGAAAATACTGTAGTGTATTGCATCATTGAGACCACGAGGTCGTATTGTATCCAGTCTATGGATCCACGCTGCTTCGCGTTTCAGTAGTAGTTTTGCCCGATCCCCACCTCTCCTGGGCATCTCCACTCTATCAATCAACATACACCTCAGAGACTCCAGGGAGCGTCGTGCTTCACAGAAGTGCCTGGCCACCAGTTTGTCTGTGTTGCCACTTGTTATGGCATTTCTGATAGAGAGTCGGTGATTGGCCATTCTTTCACGGAATGGATGAATAGTCTTTCCAACATATACCAAGGAGCATGGGCATGTCAGGGTATACACCACATAATCAGAGGTGCAACTCAATCTATGGCGTATAGATATCTGTGCTCCTGTATGCGGATGATGGAAAAATTGACCAGTAGTCATACTTCGACAGGTGGTGCAGTTTATACACCTGAAGCATCCTAGTTTCTTAGGCATCAGCCACATATCAGAAGCCAGTGGTACTGGTCTGTCAGGCTGCATTAGGATATCCTTCAGATTGTGAGCACGTCTGAAGCTTAATAGTGGTTTATCAGGTAATTTTTTTTATAAGAACCGGATCCGTTCTCACTACTGGCCATAGTCTTTTGACTGCTTTCCGAATTGCCGGACCAGCCGTATTGAAGGTGGTGGAGATAACAAAAGGATTGTCCTCCTTGCATTTTCTATGTGAGGCTCCTTCATGAATATTCTTAGCCTTACTCAGGCATCTACTGATGGTCTGTTTGTCATATCCCCTTGCCTGAAATCTCACTTTCATCTCCAATTGTATACCAGCCACTTCTTTATCGGAGTTATTTCTAAGAACCCTCAGAAATTGTGATATGGGTAGATTTTGCTTTAATGGGCCAGGATGATGACTGTCAAATGACAGTATAGTGTTCCTGTCAGTCTGCTTTCTATACAATCTGAAACCATAGCCCTCATTGGTGGTGCATATACTGACATCCAAAAAATCAACTGTTTCAGTACTTGAATGCATAGTAAATGTAATCGTTGATCCAAGGCCATTCAAGTATTCCAACATATTCATTAAGGTTTCCTAGGTATCCACCCATATAAGGAAAACGTCATCTATGAATCTCCGGTAGAAGGCGATACTATCCCCAAACGGCGGGATGATGTTCACAGTCTCATATGCATCCATATATAGATTTGCATACGATGGGGCTATGTTACTCCCCATCGCTGTCCCAGCCGTTTGGAGATAGTACCACCCCCCACAGGTGAAATAATTACAAGTCAGAATTAATTCCAACAGATCCATCAAAAAATCAACAGGGGGAGAACTCTTATGTGATAAATTCAATGCTCGTCTGGCAGTGGCCAACCCCTCTGTATGCGGTATCACTGTATACAGCGATACCACATCCATGGTGACCAGAATCCTCTGGTCAACATGAGGTTGTAGATTTAGTAATCTCAAAAAGTCTTCCGTGTCCCTTAGATAACTGTTGGTTTTCTTGACACAAACCTGCAGAAAACTATCAACATATTGTGCCACTTTGTTAAAAAGTGAATTACGTGCCGATATAATTGGACGGCCAGGAGGCCTGTCCAGAGTTTTATGTATTTTAGGTATCAGATATATGATCGGAGTAATCGGAAAATCTGTCTTCAAAAAACCAACAGTATCTTCATCTATCCATCCCTGAGAGAATGCCCTATCCAAAACATTATCTAGACGATTTTTTTTTTTTTAAACAATTTTTTTTTATTTACACCAAGAAAGACTGAAGAATCCACAATACATGATACAAAAACAGTGGCATAATAAAATATGAATAACAGTCTTCATGGCGTCAGTTTTCCAATTATTTTGTATACAGTTAAACAGATAAGCAGAATTTCTCCCCAGATGGGGAGCATATATATGGAGAAAATAGGAGCATCAGTGGGTAGTGAGAAGGGGGAGAGGGGGGGGGAACAAAGAAAAAGGGAGAGAAAAGGGACAACAGAACCGTTCTATGCTACAGTGGGAGCAGAACAGCTGACATCCATAAAAATTATATACGCTAATCATAAAATAAGCATACCTGCGGGTTGCGTAACAGTGCAGAAACGAACTGGAAGTGCGGGGCGGCGCCCGGAGGGAGGGCCCGAGTGCGTCCCGTTCGGAGGTCGATGAGGTGGGGTCAGAGGCAAGGTTTGAATCTCAAATTGGGGTAGACATCGCGGATAACCAGGGGCCCCAAACTAGTTCAAATTTGTGGGGACAGTCATGCAGGTAATAAGTGATTTTTTTCCATATTAGCTACGAACCAGATGTAGTTGTTCAGGGCAGGTATCGTGGGAGGGGCGGTGGTTTTCCTATTTTTGGCTATTAAAGATTTAGCCGCTACTAATATATATGGGAAAATAATTTATTCAGTAGGGGGTCAAGGTCTGGGTGTGGACGGCCAGTAGAAACATCCACGGGTCCAATGTGAGCTTAAGCCCCGCTAACGAGTTCAGTATGTCAAGTACTTTTTTCCAGTAGTTAACGATACGCGGACAGGTCCACCAAATATGGAGGAGAGTACCACGTTGACCGCATCCCCGCCAGCAGACTGGGGTGGCAGAGGGGAACATCCGAGATAGTTTGTCTGGGGTATAATACCACCGATAATACAATTTATAGGATGTCTCCTTGAGTCGGGTAGAGATCGAACTTTTAGCGATGCTCTCCCGTACTTCCTCCCAACAGGTTTCGTCAGGGGGGGGGCCCAGGTCCCTCTCCCACTCCCGTTCGTGGCGGGTCTGCGGTACAGAGGAGGTCTCAACCAACAAGATATATATTTGCGAGATTAGGCCTCTGCTTATGGGTTTTGCAAGGCATAAAGACTCAAAGGGGGTAAGGTCCCGCTGGGCGTCGGCCTGAGGCAGGGAGAGGAGGAAATGACGAAGTTGAAAATATTCAAAGAAGGGAGGGGACAGTGAGGGGAATTTGGATTTAATACCGTCTATTGACATCCAATGGCCGTGTAGGGATAAGTCGTGGACCACAAGGATACGGGCATTAAACCAGGATGTGAACTTACGAGGAGGGACCCCAGCGGGGAAATCTGGGTTGTCCCAGAGGGGTGTAAGAGGGGAGTGTGAGGAGGATAAATGATATTTCGCAAGAGACTTGTGCCAGGTAGATAGGTGAAACTTAAGGGAGGGAGAGATGTCCCTGAGAGCCAGCAGGTGTGATTTGCCCAGGCCCCACAGCGAAGCCAGTGAACGGATTCCCATAGAAAATGCAGTAAGATCAACCCAGGCGATACAGCCGCGGGGTGCAAATGAGGCCACCATTTGGCTTAGATGGCTAGCCAGATAATAGAGTTTGACATCGGGAAATCCTCGACCTCCCGCGGAGCGGGGGAGCCGAAGCACGGTAAAGGCAATCCGTGGGGGTTTGTCGTTCCATACAAACTTCACAAATGAGGCCTGGGCATCTCTGAGGACCTTCTCTGGCACCTTCACAGGTAGGGTTTGGAAGAGATATAGAAGTTGTGGCATAACTGTCATTTTGAGGGCAATAATCCTACCCAGCCAGGATATGATGTGCGTCCTCCATCTTGTCAAATCCGATTTGATCTTGGTCAGTACCCGCGGAAAATTTTCAGAGTATAGGGAATTATAATGAGAGGTAATATAGATACCTAGGTACTTGATCTTATTGGTCTGCCATCGTAGGTCATAGGAGGAGCATTTGAGGTCTCCAGGCACATGGAGTAGCATGGCTTCAGATTTAGTATAATTTATTTTATATCCTGACAGGGAACCATATTCCTCTATAATTCTATATAGGGCGGGTAGGGAAGACTGCGGCTGAGTGAGAGATAGTAGTACATCGTCGGCGAAGAGCGAGATCTTAGACTCCTGTGAGCCCATCTGCACTCCCCGAACACTACCGGACCTCCTTATCATGGCTGCCAATGGCTCAATGACCATGGCAAACACCAGGGGGGAGAGAGGGCACCCCTGTCTAGTTCCATTAGCTAATGGGAAGGAGGGGGACAGTATCCCGTTGGTAAGGACCTTTGCTATTGGAGAGGAGTAGAGGGCAGAGACCCCGGTCAGAAATTCCGCCGATATCCCGAACGCCTGTAGAGTCTGAAATAAGAACGGCCAAGAGATACGATCGAACGCCTTCTCAGCGTCGAGGGAGAGGATAATAGATGGGGTTTGCCTGCTATTCAACAAATGAATAATGTCAATCGCTTTTCTAGTGTTGTCTCTGGCCTGGCGTCCTGGGATAAATCCCACCTGATCATAGTGTATCAGTTCAGAGAGCACACCATTAAGGCGGGTAGCCAAGATCTTTGCATATATTTTAATGTCTAGATTCAATAAGATTTCGGGCGATAATTAGCACAATTTCGTGGGTCTCTGCCTTCTTTATGGATGACTATTACTCTGGCCTCCAGCATAGTGCTTGGGAATGGAGTGCCATGTAGGACTGCGTTAAACAATACCCGTAGATGGGGGACCAACAAGGGGGCAAATTTTTTATAATATGAGGCCGAGAAGCCATCAGGACCTGGGGCTTTAGAAGATTTGAGGTTTCTCAGGACGGCCGATATTTCTTCCTCTGTGATATCTCTATTCAGTTCCACAGAGTCGGTGACAGATAGTTGAGGGAGATCGGCTCGGCGTAGGTATTCTGAAATTAACGCGTCAGGAGGGCCGGGGTTTGGGGCCGTGGGGTTTAAATTATATAGCTTGGTGTAATAATCCCGGAACACCCTGTTTATACCCCCTGGGTCATATGTGATTTCGCCAGATTCGGTGTTTACCGCTAGGATATTATTACGGGATCGTTGTGCTCTAAGACGAGAAGCCAGAATTCTATCGGCTTTGTCGCCTTTCTCGTAGAAGGTCTGGTTAAGCCTCTGAAGAGTCTTTGCCGTACGTTCCGACAGAGAGAGTGACATTGCATTTCTAGCTTCTAGTAGGGGTTCTAGATTAGACGGGGTAGGAGAGAGTTTATGCTGACGCTCAAGGGCCTGGAGTTTAGTAGAGAGGGAAAGGAAGCTAAGCTCCCGGGTTTTTTTAAGCCTAGCTGCCTGGCTAATCAAATGGCCACGTAGGACAGCTTTATGTGCCTCCCACAGAGTGGTTGGGGAAGTCTCCGGGAGGTCATTGAGAAGGAAGTAATCGGCAAGGCAGTCTTTGATTTGAGTGGTAACTTCCTGGCTGTGTAATATGGAGTCGTTCAGACGCCAGGAAATGGGGGGAGGGCGTGGGGTGATGGATTGGAGTTCGGCAGTGATTGGGCAGTGGTCAGACCAAATCATAGGGAGAATACAGGCAGATTTCAATTTGCCGGATAGATCCCGGCTGAGTAGGATCATGTCAATTCTAGAGTAGGACTTGTGTACAGAGGAAAAGAAGGTGTAGTCTCTGGTCAGTGGTTCAGATTGCCTAAAAGAGTCGAATAGTAAGTGGATTTTCAGAAGGTCTAGCAAAGCAAGAGACGCCAAGGTCGGACGGGGGCGGTTAAGAGACCGAGGATGAGGAGGGGAGGACCTATCTAGGGAGGCATCCAGTACCTCATTAAAGTCTCCGGCCATTATGACCTCTCCCCTACCGAGTCTAGTCAAATGTGCACTCAGCCTCCCGAAGAATGTAGCTTGATTTTGATTTGGGGCGTAGATATTAACTAGGGTACATAGGCTATCATTTAGTTTCCCTACAAGAATAAGCCATCTACCTGCTTTATCTGCATGACTGTCCAGCAATTCAAACGTAAGGTGGGCAGCTATCAGAATGGAGACCCCCCCTCTTCTTGTGTGTGGCATCACATGCGTGAAATGTAAGGGGGTAAGCTTTGGATTTTAAATCAGGGTGTAGGGATTTCTTAAAGTGGGTTTCCTGTAGGAAAACTAAGTCACCCTTGGCCTGCTTAAGGGAGAGGAATAGCTTGGTGCGTTTGTTAGGGCTGTTCAAACCTTTGACGTTGTGCGAATAGACTTTAAGAGCCATGGCCGACCGGGTCTCGAAACGCTTCACCACCTCCCTCCGGACACCGCAACCCTATGAAAAACCAGGACAAAAACAGTGTAAATGTATGCGATACATGGCAGATATTTATGCATAGACGGACAAAAAAAGGATACGAATACAAAAACAGACAGAAACAGGGGAGACAAAACATGGGAGAGACAGGGAAAAGAGGAAGGTTGGAGACCAGAAGAAACGGCATCTGGCCAAACGTGCCGGTCAGGGGGAAACCAAAGGAGGTCACTAAGTGACAACGACCGGACTAGGGTATAAGACCCAATTATGGGGACGCGGCCTGGCCGAGCCAGATGCATCAAGGGTAACGGGCACTCATCCTGGTGCCCCGAGTCCGGGAACCTACATTTAAAAGGTATATGCGTAATCCCTATCCCCACCATCCCCTAAGGTATCTGGTGAAATAACAGTGGCTAACCCAGGTTAACGCGCCTGGATGGCTGTGCCATGTGCACGGGGAGGCGGGACGGTGTTGGGACGAAAGCAGAGGGAAGCCACATCTTAACAAGATAGACACACATATAGGCAATATAAGATAAAAATAAAATAATATTTAAGCAGGAACGGCCTCAGGTGTTAGGGCCAGCAGAGGCGGATTTCCGTGTTGAGGGCACTCGTGACCAGTCTCAGTTCAGGGAGCGTCTCGGAGTGTCGTTCGACTCTACAGAAGGAGCCTCATTCATCCGCTGCGGAGACTCAGACATGGTTGGAGACGGGGTAACGCCTAGGTTGCGTAAGAGATCTTTAGCTTCAGCTAGGTCCCTAGCCGAGTGGAGGCGGTTATGGTGCCATACAAGTATGCGGAAGGGGAATCCCCATCTATATCGAATGCCATTGTCTCGGAGAGCCAGAGTAATGGGTCGGAATTCCTTTCTTTTAAGTAGTGTACTAGGAGCAATGTCCTGAAATATTTGAAGGGAATGTCCTAGGAAATCCAACTTGGGAAGCTTTCTGGCCTCCCTAAGCAAGTCCTCTTTAGCCGAATAATAATGGCAGCGGAGAATAACATCTCTGGGTTGGGCTTGATCTTGAGAACTGGGGCGAAGCGCCCTGTGGGCCCTATCCAACAGAAACTGATCTTCCGGAGTTGAGGGCGAGAGGTGTACAAACAGTTTCTTGAGGTAGACGGGGAGGGATGCCATATCAACGTCCTCGGGGACCCCCCTGATGCGAAGATTATTCCGGCGCGCCCGATTATCCTGGTCCTCCTGATGTTCCAGGATTAGGCGCATTTCTTGCTTTAGGGTATGAACATCATCCTCCACCCCCTGTTGAAAAGCGACCACTTCGTCCATTTTAGACTCCAAGTAGTCCGTCCTGTCACCCAGATCCGTAATGTCGGCTTTAAGAGAGGCAATAGCTGTATGAACCTCCGCCTGTACAGATTTCCTCGTCTCCTTGATTTCGCGGAAAAGCAGATGGAGATCCTTTCGGGTCAGAGGAGAATGGTCGGAGTCCTCCGAGTCTGAGACGTCAGGTTGTGACGTAGCCCCCTGTCCTGGCGATTTGGTATTTGAGTAGGCAAATTTTTTCAGGCTCGGGGTCACCGCTGCCCCCTGTTGCTTTTTTGTTGCCTCTAGTCATGGTGAACATGTGTGCGTATATGGTGGTTAGAGAGAATCACTGCATCAGTGTGTTTGAAAAAGTCCCGGTGGCGGGGATAGGACAGCTTCAATATTATGACATAAGCGATCCCGAGACTCAGGGCTGGTTCCAATGAATCACATTATGAGAGAAAGAGTACCCGGCCTGCAGCTGAAATCAAATATGAGGGCTGCCAGTAGATGGAGCTCCAGGTTCATATATCATAGGTGAAACAAAGCAAAAGATATTTGTGGTGGAAGCCTTTGCAGTGTTTAAGGAACAGGTCCCCCCTGGACTTAATTACTGTAGTCCTGGATGGGCTGGTCTGCTCTAGTGATCAAGTGGTGGGGGGTAGTGAGACAATGCCCGGGCGAGGAAGTTCCGAGCTATACTATCACCCCGCACTATTCCTGCAGGTTATGGATGTATATTTGGGGCAATATACAGGGACCAACAGAGAGGGCCTCCCAGCTGCGGTCCAGCCGACACACAGGGTCCCCCAGTCTCACCTTCGGCCGCCGAGGGCCACACCCGTGTCCCGAGCTCCTGAGCCAAGATGGCCGCCAGCAGCCAAGCGGTCCCCTGCAGGCCTTCGTGAGGGACTCCGTGGGTTACAGGGTTATAGAGTATAGGCGGCTCTAGTGCGGCGGGGGAGAGCCGCTTCCGACGTCAGTCACACAATGAAGAGGCCGGCCTCCGGCGGATCACGGCGGTCATCCCGGCAACCCCAGAGCTCCGTGCAGGCAGCCGCCTGCACCTGGTTTCTCTCCCCGCCGGGTGAGCACGGAGCACCTCCCTGCGCATACGGAGCCTGCTGACGGGATTGTAGTGTGGAGAGCAGGTCACGGTGAGTCGCGGTTCGTCCAGCCAGGTCCCGCAGCCCCAGTCCACCACGCTCGGCTTCTCCACCGGAATCCAGCCCCCGGCTTACGCACGACACCTAGGCCCCAACCCGCAAGGAGGCAGGAGGCCTCCCCCGGCTCCGGGACTCGTCGTGCCTGGTGCAGGGGGGATTATTAGTGCAGCAGATGTCAGATGGGTCGAGAAATGGGCCAGATAGAGGGCTATATAATAATTTCGGCCCAGGTACCAGGAGCTAGTCACAGGCACGTCTTTCTAGCTTGCCTGCCAGGCCACGCCCCCCTATCTAGACGATTTTTAAAGACCACACCTGGATCCCCAGATAGCAATCTGTATGTCTTAGTGTCCGCTAATTGTCTTAATACTTCAGTGTTATAATCTGTAGTGTTTAATACAACAACCGCTCCCCCCTTATCAGTGGGTCTCACAGTAATGTTTGGATTGTTCTTCATCTCATATAATGCCCTCCTTTCCACCGCAGAGAGATTATGTCTAATCTTTTTTTGCTTAGCTAAAGATTCCTTAATATCAGAGTCAAGCATTCTGGTAAAGGTCTTTATAATTGAATTGTGTGATATGGGATCATAAATACTTTTATTTTTTGAATGGTTTAACAATCCCAGTACTGGGCATCACTTTCTCAAATTTCTCAGCAAGTCTCAATTTCCTGCCCACTTTAAACCTATCCACAGACCATTCAAAGTCATTAAACTTAGGAGTGGGTATGAAACTCAAACCTTTAGACAATACACTCATTTCTGCTGTTGAAAGCAAAATCTACCCATATCACAATTTCTGAGGGTTCTTAGAAATAACTCAGATAAAGATGTGGCTGGTAAACAATTGGAGGAGATGAAAGTGAGATTTGAGGCAAGGGGCTATGACAAACAGACCATCAGTAGATGCCTGAGTAAGGCTAAGAATATTCATGAGGGAGCCTCACATAGAAAATGCAAGGAGGACAATCCTTTTGTTATCTCCACCACCTTCAATACGGCTGGTCCAGCGATTCGGAAAGCAGTCAAAAGACTATGGCCAGTAGTGAGAACGGATCCGGTTCTTATAAAAAAAATTACCTGATAAACCACTACAGGTTGAGTATCCCATATCCACATATTCCGAAATACGGAATATTCCAAAATACGGACTTTTTTGAGTGAGAGTGAGATAGTGAAACCTTTGTTTTCTGATGGTTCAATGTACACAAACTTTGTTTAATGCACAGAGTTATTAAATATATTGTATTAAATGACCTTCAGGCTTTGTGTATAAGGTGTATATGAAACAAAAATGAATTGTGTGAATGTTCACACACTTTGTTTAATGCACAAAGTTATTAAAAATGTTGGCTAAAATTACCTTCAGGCTGTTTGTATATGAGACATAAATGCATTCTGTGCTTAGACTTGGGTCTCATCACCATGATATCTCATTATGGTATGCAATTATTCCAAAATACGGAAAAATCTGATATCCAAAATACTTCTGGTCTCAAGCATTTTGGATAAGGGATACTCAACCCTGTATTAAGCTTCAGACGTGTTCACAATCTGAAGGATATCCTAATGCAGCCTGACAGACCAGTACCACAGGCTTCTGATATGTGGCTGATGCCTAAGAAGCTAGGATGCTTCAGGTGTATAAACTGCACCACCTGTCGAAGTATGACTACTGGTCAATTTTTCCATCATCCGCATACAGGAGCAAAGATATCTATACGCCATAGATTGAGTTGCACCTCTGATTATGTGGTGTATACCCTGACATGCACATGCTCCTTGGTATATGTTGGAAAGACTATTTGTCCATTCCGTGAAAGAATGGCCAATCACCGACTCTCTATCAGAAATGCCATAACAAGTGGCAACTCAGACAAACTGGTGGCCAGGCACTTCTGTGAAGCACGACACTCCTTGGCGTCTCTGAGGAGTATGTTGATTGATAGAGTGGAGATGCCCAGGAGAGGTGGGGATCGGGCAAAACTACTACTGAAACGTGAAGCAGCGTGGATCCATAGACTGGATACAATACGACCTCGTGGCCTCAATGATGCAATACACTACAGTTTTTTCCTGGAATGACAGCCCTGCTATGGCTCCATGGTTGTTTTTGTATAATATTTTTTCCATTTTTCTTTCTTTTTTCTTATTTTGATCCTGTCGTCGGTTATCATTTTTTCTATACGATGCTCTGAAACTGAAACCTTGTGATGTGAAATAGGATCCTACTATACATACGGGGGATCCCTGGCGAATCATGTTTTTTAGTGATTTGCATGGGACCCACTATGTATGTAGGTGGGATCGAATATGGTTAAAAGCTGCTACATGATGGAATTTATAATGATACCCACTATAGGTTATTCCCCCCTGTAATACACTTACTCCCTTTGCAGCCCTAGTTGGAGATGTGTATATACTCGTGTTTCTTCCAAATATTTATAACTTGATCAGGCTGATCTATATTATAATGTGTTGCCAATAGTATATTAGTAATGTAATATGAATATATGCAACTTTAAGATGAATCTTTTGTATGGGTAGTGGCTTTATGCGTCCCATGGACCAGATACTTGGTCTATGGCTGAACGCATTTAGACTTGATGTACTTGTTGCTAGGCATCGCTGTGTGGCGCCGATCACGTGACCTGCGGCTGGAGTGGTGATCTCCTTTGTGTTAATGCAGAAGTTGCGTTCCACGGACCGGAAGTACGGCCGGCGGTGGAACGCACGCCATATATACTAATCTTCACTGCATAATATGTGGCCGGCCCCCTTGTGTATAGCGCCGATCACGTGACCCGCGGCTAGAATGGTAATATCCTACATGTTAATGAGGAGGCTGCGTTCAACGGACCGGAAGTATGGCCGGCGGTGGAACGCACGCCGCATATACTGATCTTTACTGCACAAATGTTTGTTGGCTGCAAGGGTGGGTAAGTGAATGATTGCCAAGAAAGGGGTGGAATAAAATAGTGACCTCTTGGTTTTAATATGTGTCTATTGTATGTAATTGTTTATGTGGGGTGTGGGGGAGTTGCTTTGATTAATTGGAGGGAGGGACCTATATGGGTATATAGGTAACACTAGTTCATTGCACTGGTATCTTGACAAAGGTCAGAATTGTGACCGAAACGTCGACATACACTATATGCTGATGGTCTGAATAAATTGCCTTGATCTATTTGAAGACTGGTGAGTGCTCCCTTAATTTGGAAATATATTGGAGTGAGATTTCTCCCTCATTGGAAGCCACCCCAACATTTTCTTCATAAGCAAACGTGAGTGTGGACCCTCTATGGATATATATATATATATATATATATATATATATATTGTGTGTGTGTGTGTGTGTATCAAGGAACGAAATAGTTACACAGCAAAATAGAGCTCTAATAAATTTGCAAAATGTAGATACTGTATACATCTTAAACAGTTGAGATTACAATATGCTGGTATCACATGTCGAAGTAAACTCACTTTAATGTTACAGGTCTGCAGATAAGAAAATCAACACTTGGCCTGAAGGTGAAAATGTTTTTTACAGCACCAGTAAGGATATAAATTTGGGACCTAAGAGATATTATGGACAAATGCAAATGTTGGAAAATGGAAAAGGACAGGTCATTAATGATAAATATGTTCCACAAGTTCAACTTCCAATACAGCTTTCACAACAGACCTCTATTTCCTCTAGAATGTTGTTGCATTATTCTTCTGCAATGCCATCTGGAAAAAAAGATTACACACCTTCATATTACTTTAAAAATAGTGCTCTTTTGAATAAAGATAATGCATTTGCTGATATGCCAGAGGAAGAAATGGTACAGGTAAAAACTTTTCTTATTAAGCAACGTTAGTTTCATATATATATATATATATATATATATATATATATATATATATAGCAGAAATAGGCGGCACTCAGGACGACTTGTAAGAATCACACAGACCCCAGAGTAGAACTCTACTCTGGGGGTCCGTGTGATTCTTACAAGTCGTCCTGAGTGCCGCCTATTTCTGCTATGTGTGGTGATTGACCGTTTGTGGCCTAATACACCTGGAAGGCACCGGATGCAATATTCCTGCTTAAGTACAGAGGGGAGTGCTGGCTTCACTTTTGCTGATATATATATAATATTTCTCTAACGTCCTAGATGATGCTGGGGACTCCGTAAGGACCATGGGGATAGACGGACTCCTCAGGAGACATGGGCACTTTAAGAAAGACTTTGACTCTGGGTGTGCACTGGCTCCTCCCTCTATGCCCCTCCTCCAGACCTCAGTTTGATACTGTGCCCAGTGGAGACTGGGTGCATTTCAGGAGCTCTCCTAAGTTTCCTGTAAAGAAAGCATTTTAGTTAGGTTTTTTATGTTCAGGTAGCCTGCTGGCAACAGACTCCCTGCATCGAGGGACTGAGGGGAGAGAAACAGACCCACTTCTCTGAGTTTCAGGGCTCTGTTTCTAAGGCTACGTTCTCCTCGCAGAGCCGGAAGATTGAAGCCGGGTGAGTATTGAGGAAAAGAACATCAGAGGCGGCAGAAGACACCTTGATCTTCATAGAGGTAACGCACAGCACTGCAGCTGTGCGCCATTGCTCCCATTCACCTCACACACCTCGGTCACTGTAAGGGTGCAGGGAGCGGGGGGGGCGCCCTGGGCAGCAATATAAACCTCTCCTGTGGCATATATATATATATATATATATATATGTACAGCTGGGCACTGTACATGTATATAAACAGCCCCCGCCATATTATTGAGAAATTTGAGCGGGACAGAAGCCCGCCGCCAAGGGGGCGGGGCTTCTCTCAGCACTCACCAGCGCCATTTTTCTCCACAGCACCGCTGAGAGGAAGCTCCCCGGACTTTCCCCTGCTTAACACACGGTGAAAGAAGGGTTTTAAAGTAGAGGAGGGGGTACATAATTGGCGCATATACATAACAAAAGTGCTACTGGGTAAACATACTGTGTTTTTTCCTGGGTCATATAGCGCTGGGGTGTGTGCTGGCATACTCTCTCTCTGTCTCTCCAAAGGGCCTTGTGGGGAACCGGTCTTCAGAAAAGGGCTTCCCTGTGTGTGTGTGTGTGTGTGTGTGTGGTGTGTCGGTACGCGTGTGTCGACATGTCTGAGATTGAAGGTTCATCTAAGGAGTATATGAATGTTAGGTCTCCGTCGGCAGTGCCGACACCTGACTGGATGGATATGTGGAATGTTTTAAGTGCTAATGTTAATTTATTGCACAAAAGATTAGACAAAGCTGAAGCTGGGGTACAGTCAGGGAGTCAACCCATGCCTGTCCCAATGTCGCCTGGACCTTCGGGGTCTCAGAAGCGCCCACTATCCCAATTACTTGACACAGATACCGACACGGATTCAGACTCCAGTGTTGACTACGATGATGCAAAATTTCAGCCAAAGGTGGCTAAATGTATTCGATATATGATTATCGCAATAAAAGATGTTTTGCATATCACTGAGGAACCCCCTGTCCCTAACACGAGGGTACACATGTATAAGGGAAAGAAACCTGAGGTCATTTTTCCCTCATCACATGAGCTGAACGTATTATGTGAAAAAGCGTGGGAAACTCCAGACAAAAAACTGCAGATTCCCAAAATGATTCTAATAGCTTATCATTTCCCGTCGCAGGACAGAATCCGGTGGGAATCCTCCCCTAGGGTAGACAAAGCTTTGACGCGCTTATCAAAAAAGATAGCGCTTCTATCCCAAGATACGCCTACCCTCAAGGATCCTGCTGACCGCAAGCAGGAGGTTACCTTGAAGTCCATTTACACACATTCTGGTACGTTACTCAGACCGGCTATTGCGTCGGCCTGGGTTTATAGTGCTGTAGCAGCATGGACAGATTCCTTAGCGGATATTGAGACCCTTGATAAGGATACCATTTTAATGACCCTAGGGCATATAAAAGATGCTGTCTTATATATGAGGGATGCTCAAAGAGACATTAGTTTACTGGGTTCCAGGATAAACGCTATGTCTATTTCTGCTAGGCGTGTCTTATGGACCCGACAGTGGTCAAATGATGCCGACTCTAAGAGACATATGGAGTTGTTGCCTTACAAGGGTGAGGAATTGTTTGGAGAGGGCCTCTCGGACCTTGTCTCTACGGCTACGGCAGGTAAATCGGATTTTTTGCCATATATACCCTCACAATCTAAGAAAGCGCCTCATTATCAAATGCAGTCCTTTCGTTCCAATAAAAGCAAGAGAGTACGTGGATCGTCCTTTTTTGCCAGAGGTAAGGGCAGAGGGAAAAAGCTGCACAAGACAATTAGTTCCCAGGAACAGAAGTCCTCTCCGGCCTCTGCAAAATCCACCGCATGACGCTGGGGCTCCCCTGAGGGAGTCCGCCCCAGTGGGGGCACGTCTTCGACTGTTCAGCCACATCTGGGGTCACTCACAGGTGGATCCCTGGGCAATAGAAATTGTTTCCCAGGGTTACAAGCTGGAATTCGAAGAGGTGCCTCCTCGACGGTTTTTCAAATCGGCCCTACCGACTTCCCCCCTGGAAAGGGAGATAGTGTTACATGCGATTCGCAAATTGTGTCTTCAACAAGTGGTGGTAGAGGTTCCCCTGCTTCAAAGAGGGAAGGGGTACTACTCAACTCTGTTTGTGGTCCCGAAACCGGACCGTTCGGTCAGACCCATTTTGAATTTAAAATCCCTGAACCTTTACTTAAAACGGTTCAAGTTCAAGATGGAATCGCTCAGAGCGGTCATCGCCAGCCTGGAAGGGGGAGATTTTATGGTATCTCTGTTCCCATATATCCTCCTCATCGGGCGTACCTGAGATTTGCGGTACAGGATTGTCATTACCAATTTCAGACGTTGCCACTAGGGCTTTCCACGGCCCCGAGAATTTTCACCAAGGTAATGGCGGAAATGATGGTGCTCCTGCGCAAACAGGGTGTCACAATTATCCCGTACTTGGATGATCTCCTTATAAAAGCGAGATCACGGGAGAAGTTGCTGAACAGCGTATCACTTTCACTGACTGTGTTACAGCGACACGGCTGGATTATCAATATTCCAAAGTCGCAGCTGAATCCTACAACTCGTCTGCCCTTCTTGGGCATGATTCTGGACACAGACCAGAAGAGGGTTTTTCTTCCGACAGAAAAAGCGCAGGAACTCATGACTAGTTATGAACCTGTTGAAGCCAAAACAAGTGTCAATACATCAGTGCACTCAAGTCCTGGGAAAAATGGTGGCGACATACGAAGCCATTCCCTACGGCAGATTCCATGCAAGGACCTTCCAATGGGACCTATTGGACAAATGGTCTGGGTCACATCTGCAAATGCATCAGCTGATCACCCTGTCCCCCAGGGCCAGAGTATCTCTCCTATGGTGGCTGAAAAGTGCTCACCTTCTAGAGGGCCACAGGTTCGGCATTCAGGACTGGATCCTGGTGACCACGGACGTGAGCCTCCGAGGTTGGGGAGCAGTCACACAGGGAAGAAATTGCTAAGGCCTTTGGTCAAGTCAAGAGACTTGTCTTCATATCAACATCCTGGAACTAAGGGCCATATACAACACCCTACGTCAAGCGGAGATCTTACTTCGCAATCGACCAGTTCTGATCCAGTCAGACAACGTCACCGCAGTAGCTCATGAATACTGCCAAGGCGGCACAAGGAGCAGAGTGGCAATGGTGGAAGCCACCAGAATTCTTTGCTGGGCGGAGAATCATGTAAGCGGTCTGTCAGCAGTGTTCATTCCGGGAGTGGACAACTGGGAAGCAGACTTCCTCAGCAGACACGACCTGCATCCGGGAGAGTGGGGACTTCATCAAGAAGTCTTCGCGCAGATTGTGAATCGGTGGGGACTGCCCCAAATAGACATGATGGCGTCCCGTCTCAACAAAAAGCTACAAAGGTATTGCGCAAGGTCAAGAGACCCTCAGGCGGTAGCTGTGGACGCCCTAGTGACACTGTGGGTGTTCCAGTCGGTCTATGTGTTTCCTCCTCTTCCTCTCATACCCAAGGTGTTGAGGATAATAAGAAAAAGAGGAGTGAGAACAATACTCATTGTTCCGGATTGGCCACGAAGGACCTGGTATCCAGATCTGCAGTAAATGCTCACAGAAGATCCGTGGCCTCATCCTCTAAGGCAGGACCTGTTACAACAAGGTCCCTGTCTGTTCCAAGACTTACCGCGGCTGCGTTTGACGGCATGGTGGTTGAACGCGGGATCCTAGCGGAAAAGGGTATTCCGGATGATGTTATTCCTACGCTAATAAAGGCTAGGAAGGACGTGACATCTAAACATTATCACCGAATATGGCGAAAATATGTTTCTTGGTGTGAGGCCAGGAATGCTCCTACGGAAGAATTCCATCTAAGCCGTTTTCTTCACTTCTTACAAACTGGAGTGAATTTGGGCCTAAAATTAGGCTCCATTAAAGTTCAGATTTTGGCCTTATCCATTTTCTTTCAAAAGGAATTGGCCTCTTTACCTGAACTACAGACTTTTGTGAAGGGAGTGCTGCATATTCAGCCTCCTTTTGTACCTCCGGTGGCGCCTTGGGACCTTAACGTGGTGTTAGGTTTCCTTAAGTCACATTGGTTTGAACCACTTAAAACAGTGGAGTTGAAATATCTCACTTGGAAGGTGGTCATGTTGTTAGCCTTGGCTTCGGCTAGGCGAGTTTCGGAATTGGCGGCTTTATCACATAAAAGCCCCTATCTGGTTTTCCATATGGATAGAGCGGAATTGCGGAACCGTCCTCAATTCCTACCTAAGGTGGTCTCATCCTTCCATATGAACCAACCTATTGTCGTGCCTGTGGCTACACGTGACTTGGAGGATTCAGAGTCCCTGGATGTGGTCAGGGCTTTGAAAATTTACGTGGCCAGAACGGCTGGGATCAGAAAAGCAGAAGGACTGTTTGTCCTGTATGCAGCCAGCAAGGTTGGCGGCCCTGCTTCAAAGCAGACTATTGCTCGCTGGATCTGTAACACGATTTAGCAGGCGCATTCTACGGCAGGATTGCTGTTACCAAAATCGGTTAAGGCCCATTCCACTAGGAAAGTAGGCTCGTCTTGGGCGGCTGCCCGAGGGGTCTCGGCACTACAGCTGTGTCGAGCTGCTACTTGGTCGGGGTCAAACACCTTTGCAAAGTTCTATAAGTTTGATACCCTGGCTGAGGAGGACCTCCTGTTTGCTCAATCGGTGCTGCAGAGTCATCCGCACTCTCCCGCCCATTTGGGAGCTTTGGTATAATCCCCATGGTCCTTACGGAGTCCCCAGCATCCTCTAGGACGTTAGAGAAAATAAGATTTTAAACCTACCGGTAAATCTTTTTCTCGTAGTCCATAGAGGATGCTGGGTACCCGTCCCAAGTGCGGACTACTTCTGCAAGCCTTGTATATAGTTATTGCTTACATAAGGGTGATGTTATAGTTTCATCGGTTTTGGACTGATGATATGTTGTTTTTTCATGCTGTTAACTAGATAGTATATCACAAGTTATACGGTGTGATTGGTGTGGCTGGTATGAATCTTGCCCTTGGATTAACAAAAATCCTTTCCTCGTACTGTCCGTCTCCTCTGGGCACAGTTTCTCTAACTGAGGTCTGGAGGAGGGGCATAGAGGGAGGAGCCAGTGTACACCCAGAGTCAAAGTCTTTCTTAAAGTGCCCATGTCTCCTGCGGAGCCCGTCTATCCCCATGGTCCTTACGGAGTCCCCAGCATCCTCTACGGACTACGAGAAAAAGATTTACCGGTAGGTTTAAAATCTTATTTTCTCTTACATCCTAGAGGATGCTGGGGACTCCTCAATGATCATGGGGAATAGACTGGCTCCGCAGGAGACATGGGCACTAAAAAGAACTTTAGATATGGGTGTGCACTGGCAACTCCCTCTATGCCCCTACTCCAAACCTCAGTTTGATACTATGCCCAGAGGAGACTGGGTGCATTACAGGGAGCTCTCCTGAGTTTTCCTGAAAAAGTATTTTGTTAGGTTTTTTATTTTCAGGGAGCCTGCTGGCAACAGGCTCCCTGCAACGAGGGACTGAGGGGAGAGAAGCAGACCTACTTCAATGCTAGGCTCTGCTTCTTAGGCTACTGGACACCATTAGCTCCAGAGGGAGTCGGAACGCAGGTCTCTCCCTGGAGTTCGTCCCGGAGCCGCGCCGCTGTCCTCCTCACAGAGCCGGAAGATAGAAACCAGGTGAGTATGAGAAGATAGAAGACATCAGTGGCGGCAGAAGACTTTAGATCTTCACTGAGGTAACGCGCAGCTGTAACGCTGCGCGCAATTGCTCCCACATAACACACACACGGCAGGCGCTGTAAGGGTGCAAGGCGCAGGGGGGGCGCCCTGGGCAGCAATTTAAACCTCTGGTCTGGCAAAAACAGTACATATATAGGCTCTGCACTGTATATTTGAGATCCCCCGCCAGTTTTTAAATGCTGAGGGGGCGGAGCTTGATCCTCAGCACTCACCAGCACCATTTTCTCCACAGCACACCGCTGAGAAGCTGGCTCCCCGGACTTTCCCCTGCTGAACACGGTGACAGTGGGTTTTAAAGAAGGGGGGGGGGGGCACATAATTTGGCGCAGTGATATATTTATATGAAATAAAAGCGCTATCTGGGTATATTTTTGTCCAGGGTCATTGGCGCTGGGTGTGTGCTGGCATACTCTCTCTCTGGGGTTTATTTACTAAGATTCGTAATTTCCGAAAAAAGGTCAAAGTTCAATCACGAATGACATCGACAGTGTAAAACTGCAACTTTTTGAATGGATTACGACTAATTTACTAAGCTGTCGTATTCGTGTTTTTCTTTGCTTCCGATGTCGATGTCATTCGTGTTTTTTTACCTAATTTAACGGCAGTGATTAGCAAAACACTGCCGTTTTTTTTTACAATCAATCTCGGACGGATTTGTGTGATCCGTGCTGGGGTTTTTTTTTTTTTTTTTTTTAAAGTAAACAATGTAATTTTTTTTAAAAAAATGCGTGGGGTCCCCCCTCCTAAGCATAACCAGCCTCGGGCTCTTTGAGCCGATCCTGGTTGCAGAAATATGTTGAAAAAAATGACAGGGGTTCCCCCATATTTAAGCAACCAGCATCGGGCTCTGCGCCTGGTCCTGGTCCCAAAAATACGGGGGACAAAAAGAGTAGGGGTCCCCCGTATTTTTAAAACCAGCACCGGGCTCCACTAGCTGGACAGATAATGCCACAGCCGGGGGTCACTTTTATATAGTGCCCTGCGGCCGTGGCATCAAAAATCCAACTAGTCACCCCTGGCCGGGGTACCCTGGGGGAGTGGGGACCCCCTCAATCAAGGGGTCCCCCCCCCCCAGCCACCCAAGGGCCAGGGGTGAAGCCCGAGGCTGTCCCCCCCCATCCAATGGGCTGCGGATGGGAGGGCTGATAGCCTTTGTTGTAAAATAAAAGATATTGTTTTTAGTAGCAGTACTACAAGTCCCAGCAAGCCTCCCCCGCATGCTGGTACTTGGAGAACCACAAGTACCAGCATGCGGCGGAAAAACTGGCCCGCTGGTACCTGTAGTACTATTACTAAAAAAATACCCAAAAAAACACAAGACACACACACCGTGAAAGTATAATTTTATTAAATACATACACACACACATACATACTTACCTTATGTAACCCACGCAGGTCGGTCCTCTTCTCCAGTAGAATCCAAGGGGTACCTGTTGAAAAAATTATACTCACGAGATCCAGTGGTCCAGGCTCCTCGGCAAATCCAGGGTTAATCCACGTACTTGAATAAAATAAAAAAAACGCTGTCACGACCACGAACTGAAAGGTGACCCATGTTTGCACATGGGTCACCTTGCCCCGAATGCCAGAAAGCCACTTTGCCTTCTGGCTAAGTGGGTTTCTTCAGCCAATCAGGGAGTGCCACGTTGTAGCACTCTCCTGATCAGCTGTGTGCTCCTGTCTTCACTGACAGGCAGCACACGGCAGTGTTACAATGTAGCGCCTATGCGCTACATTGTAACCAATGATGGGAACTTTCTGCCCTGCGGTTGACCTAAAGTGACGTCACCGCTGAGCAGAAAGTTCCCATCATTGGTTACAATGGAGCGCATAGGCGCTACATTGTAACACTGCCGCGTGCTGCCTGTCAGTGAGGACAGCAGCACACAGCTGATCAGGAGAGTGCTACAACGTGGCACTCCCTGATTGGCTGAAGAAACCCACTTAGCCAGAAGGCAAAGTGGCTTTCTGGCATTCGGGGCAAGGTGACCCATGTGCAAACATGGGTCACCTTTCAGTTCGTGGTCGTGACAGCGTTTTTTTATTTTATTCAAGTACGTGGATTAACCCTGGATTTGCCGAGGAGCCTGGACCACTGGATCTCGTGAGTATAATTTTTTCAACAGGTACCCCTTGGATTCTACTGGACAAGAGGACCGACCTGCGTGGGAACTTAAGGTAAGTATGTATGTATGTGTGTATGTAATAAAATTATACTTTCACGGTGTGTGTGTCTTGTGTTTTTTTGGGTATTTTTTTAGTAATAGTACTACAGGTACCAGCGGGCCAGTTTTTCCGCCGCATGCTGGTACTTGTGGTTCTCCAAGTACCAGCATGCGGGGGAGGCTTGCTGGGACTTGTAGTACTGCTACTAAAAACAATATCTTTTATTTTTCAACAAAGGCTATCAGCCCTCCCATCCGCAGCCCATTGGATGGGGGGGGGCAGCCTCGGGCTTCACCCCTGGCCCTTGGGTGGCTGGGGGGGGGGGACCCCTTGATTGAAGGGGTCCTCACTCCCCCAGGGTACCCCGGCCAGGGGTGACTAGTTGGATTTTTGATGCCACGGCCGCAGGGCGCAGTATAAAAGTGACCCCCGGCTGTGGCATTATCTGTCCAGCTAGTGGAGCCCGGTGCTGGTTTTAAAAATACGGGGGACCCCTACTCTTTTTGTCCCCCGTATTTTTGGGACCAGGACCAGGCGCAGAGCCCGATGCTGGTTGCTTAAATATGGGGGAACCCCTGTCATTTTTTTCAACATATTTCTGCAACCAGGATCGGCTCAAAGAGCCCGAGGCTGGTTATGCTTAGGAGGGGGGACCCCACGCAATTTTTTTTAACAACAAAAAACACTTTCCCACCCCTTCCCATTGATATACATGCACGGATCTCATGGATCCCTGCATGCATCTCAAATCACGAATAAAAAAAGCAGGTCTGTTTTTTTTTAGGACTTTTTTGCGAATTGTAATTTTTCACGGCAGTGTTTTGTGTTTTTTTGCTTAGTAAATGACCGAGATTCGTATCTAAACAGGCGTAATTTGACCGATGGTGTATTCATTCGTAATTTTTTACCTGAACTAGCAAAAAATTACGAATGCCCTCATCACTGCCGTGATTAGTGTTTAGTAAATGACCGAGATTGACCGAGATGACACTTTGATGAAAAAACGGCATCTCGGTCAAAATCGGGAGCTTAGTAAATATACCCCTCTGTCTCTCCAAAGGGCCTTGTGGGGGAACTGTCTCCAATTAGAGAATTCCCTGAGTGTGTGGGGTGTCGGTACGCGTGTGTCGGCATGTCTGAAGCGGAAGGCTCTTCTAGGGAGGAGGTGGAGCAAATGTGTGGTGTCTCCGTCGGCAACGCCGACACGTGCCTGGTTGGATATGTGGAATGTTTTAAATGCATATGTAAATTTTTTGCACAAAAGGTTGGACAAAGCCGAGTCCAGGGAATGTACAGGGAGTCAATCCCTGCCTTTCACTATGTCGCAGGGGCCTTCGGGGTCTCAAAAGCGCCCACTATCCCAAATAGTAGACACTGATACCGACACGGATTCTGACTCCAGTGTTTACTACGATGATGCAAAGTTGCAGCCAAAGTTGGCTAAAAGTATTCATTATATGATTATTGCAATAAAGGAGGTGTTGCATATCACGGATGAACCCTCTGTCCCTGACACGAGGGTGCGCATGTATAAGGAAAAGAAACCTGAGGTAACCTTTCATCTCATAAGCTGAACGAATTATTTGAAAAGGCTTGGGAATCTCCAGACAAAAAAACTGCAGATTCCCAAAAGGATTCTTATGGCGTATCCTTTCCCGACTACGGACAGGATACTGTGGGAGTCCTCACCACGGGCTGACAAAGCGTTGACACGCTTATCCAAAAAGGTAGCGCTGCCATCTCAAGATACGGCAACCCTCAAGAATCCTGCTGATCGCAGGCAGGAGACTACCTTGAGTCTGTTTACACACATACTGGTACCTTACTCAGACCGGCGATAGCATCGGCTTGGGTTTGTAGCGCTGTAGCAGCGTGGACAGATACCTTATCTGCTGATTTAGATACGCTGGATAAGGAAACAGTTTTATTGACCCTGGGTCATATTAAAGATGCTGTCTTATATATGAGAGATGCTCAGAGAGACGTTGGCTTACTGGGTTACAGAGCCAACGCTATGGCGATTTCTGCTAGACGAGCCCTATGGACCCGACAATGGACGGGTGATGCCAACTTGAAGAGGCATATGGAGGTTTTACCTTATAAGGGTGAGGAATTGTTTGGGGAAGGTCTCACGGACCTAGTTTCCACAGCTACGGCAAGTAAATCAACTTTTTTGCCTTATGTTTCCTCACAGCCTAAGAAAACGCCACATTATCAGATGCAGTCCTTTCGGTCGCATAAAACCAAGAGAGTGCGGGGATCTTCCTTTCTTGCCAGAGGTAAGGGCAAGGGGAAAAAGCTGCCAACCACAACTAGTTCCCAGGAGCGGAAGTCCTCCCCGGCCTCTACAAAATCCACCGCATGATGCTGGGGCTCCGCTGAGGGAGTCCGCCCCAGTGGGGGCACGTCTTCGACTTTTCAGCCACGTCTGGGTTCATTCACAGGTGGATCCCTGGGCAATAGAAATTGTTTCCCAAGGTTACAAGCTGGAATTTGAAGAGGTGCCTCCTCGCCGGTTTTTCAAATCGGCCCTACCGGCTTCTCCCCCAGAGAGGGAGATAGTTTTAAATGCAATTCAAAAATTGTGTCTTCAACAAGTGGTGGTCAAAGTCCCCCTGCTTCAGCAGGGGATGGGGTATTACTCAATCCTATTTGTAGTCCCGAAACCGGACGGTCCGGTCAGACCCATTTTGAATTTAAAATCCTTAAACCTATACTTAAAAAGGTTCAAGTTCAAGATGGAATCGCTCAGAGCGGTCATTGCCACCCTGGAAGGGGGGGGATTATATAGTGTCCCTGGACATAAAGGATGCGTACCTTCATATCCCCATATATGCGCCTCATCAGGCGTTCCTGAGATTTGCTGTACAGGATTGTCATTACCAATTTCAGACGTTGCCGTTTGGGCTTTCCACAGCCCCGAGGATTTTCACCAAGGTAATGGCGGAAATGATTGTGCTCCTGCGCAAACAGGGTGTCACAATTATCCCGTACTTGGACGATCTCCTCATAAAAGCGAGATCAAGAGAACAGTTGCTGAACAGCGTATCACTTTGCCTGAGGGTGTTGCAACAGCACGGCTGGATTCTCAATATCCCGAAGTCACAGTTGGTTCCAACGACTTGTTTGCCTTTCTTAAGCATTATTCTGGATACAGACCAGAAGAGGGTTTATCTTCTGATGGAAAAGGCCCAGGAACTCATGAATTTAGTCAGGGACCTATTGAAGCCAAAAAGGGTGTCTGTGCATCACTGCACTCGAGTTCTGGGAAAGATCGTGGCGTCTTACGAGGCCATTCCATTCGGCAGGTTCCATGCGAGACCTTTTCAATGGGACCTTCTGGACAAGTGGTCCGGGTCACATCTACAGATTCATCGGATGATCACCCTGTCCCCCAGGGCCAGGGTATCTCTCCTGTGGTGGCTGCAGAGTG